>NC_088934.1:28712500-28720000 GCF_038396675.1 Hydra vulgaris | reverse complement strand
TTTGTGTGCTAAAACCATTAAAAAACTCTCTAAACTGTTAAAAAAAAAACATTTAAAAAATCAGACATATTTCCAACACTTTGGAAATTTTTGGAAGATGTGGTAATTAAGCCTGACATAAATTTTGAAGTGAGAAAAACAAGAGCAAAAGACTGCTCCAATAAAAATTGAGCAAAGTATTCATATTATGGCTATTTATTACAAGAGACTTTTGATAATGCGTTACTTCAATGTGCAAATTTTTTACTGGCATTTTGGAAAAATTAGGTGATAAAATGCACTTGTTTTCAATATGTTACTGAAAATTTGTTATTTAATGTTATAGCCTCTTTTCTAGACATGAAGTCGTACAGATTGGCAGAATTGCCTGATGAAATTCTTAACTTTGTTAATACTATTGTTGATACGTTCAAATCTATCTTGTTAGCAAACAAATGTGCTTTTAAAAAAATACCAAGTGAAGTTGAAATACTATATGAGCACATCAGGCAATTTTTAGCTCATAAAAGTCCTCCAAAACTTTGGCAAGCAGTTTTTTTTATGTAAGTATGAGGTAGGCATTTTAAACATTTTACATATAGCTGAAATTTGTGTGCAGTAAGTAACGTGTAAGAGTATGAACTCTCTTTTCTATGGAAAGTATTTTTTAAATTATCTAATCAAACCTTAGAAGATGTTCTTCAGTTCAGATGCAATAGAGACTTCTCTGAAAGTCACTATAAATGCGTGTTTGAAATGTATTTAACAGAGTTTCCTGATAATAGAGTTAGAAAACAAGTTCGCCAACCAGATGGTCGTTTATACCCAAAAACATGCTTCAAACAACTTTAGTCAGAAAACAATAACACAATCATTAGAAAACATCACTTCATCTGAAGAAGAACAATCAATTGAAGACATTGACATTAGTTTGTTCTCTGAGGAAGAATGGTCATCGTCATCCAACGAAGATACTTTTTCATGAAATATAAATTTTGGCGGCTCTAAATTTATTTTGTTCTAAGTTTGAAAAATTTTTTGTTGACCTGATGTCGACCTGAAGTGGTTTTAGGTTGGCGATTTTTTGCCGACCTCATTTTTCCTAATTCTGAGGGTTGACTGAAGGTAAGGTATAAAGGCCACAACCATTTTGTCAAAAGTGCTTGCTGTAAGAGTGAGGGTTTGTTTATAAATATGGGAGACTATATACTAAGAAGATTTAAAGCAGAGGGTCCAGCAATAAGAGATAGTGTGTTAAAGTAAAGTCAAAGCAGTAAATGAAGAAATAAGATCAATGGAATACAGTAAAGATTTTTACCCTACTGTTGATGATATCGCAGACGGATAGAAGTAGGTAGAAGATGCTTGCTCAAAAAACAAAACAATAAAACAATAACTGTTCTTTGTCCATGCATGGTTGGGTTGTGTTACTTGTTTGTATGTGTTTGGAAAAAGTAAAAAAAAACTAGTTGAAAACATGTTGGATGAGAAATGGCAAAAAATATCAAAAGTAATTAGCAGTCCATGGAGTAATCAAGAAGTTGGAATTGCCTCAATTGAAGATTTTATTGTGTTATATGGAAAAGCAAAGGGAAGCTTGGAAAATTGACGTAATTTTTTCTTTTTAGTATAGATGAGTTTCCGTGCAACATCACATCTTTTCGTAGACAATATGAGCACATACTTGCAGGTAGAAAACATTTAAACTTATACATTAAACTTATAAAGTATACATTTATAACTTTATAATATAAAAACACTTTTTAAGTGTTTTTTGCATTTATCCTTAAATAAAATTTTGTCTTCTTTTTGAAAAATAATTGAAAGAATAATAGTTACATTTTTTTTTTAATGTTCTAAAAAAAAAAGTTTTGATTGTTTTTATAAATTTTTATTGCCATTAAAAACTTTTATGTATTTTATGTTCTTCTGAAAATATTATATTCCAATTGATTTTATAAAACAACAACAATGAAAATTCTTATAAGCTTTTTTTAATTTAAAAGATTTTCAATTTAATAAATCAAATTTAATTTAACAAATAACAAGACTATAATTGAATATTTTTAAGTAGTAGTAATTTAGCATCCAAGGTGCAGGTTAGAAACACCTAATATTAACAATAATAGTTCTTTTTGTAACAAGAAGTAGTGACAAATTAACAGAAAATGATAGGAAACAGCAAATGCAAAAGACCTGGTTTTTCAAAAATTATAGCACTATAAAAAAATTGAGTAATTTTTAAAAGTTTACACTTGTGTTGGAATAAAATAAGTTCAGTACAGTATGAAAAGTACTAAATAGTTATGAAAAAAATTTTAAACCAGACAATTAAAACTAATACCCTCCTTAAAGTGTATTTATATTTTAATCTGTAAATATGAATATAATGCTTCTCTATAAATTTACTTTTATTATTTGTAAAATAATCAGGGTGGCCAGCAACCAGGACATCCTGCTAAAGTCAGGAAATTAAATAAATTATGCAAAACTCAGGGAATTTTAATTGATTTAGTTGCAAACTATAAATCATTATCTGAATTGACAATCAAAATAAGACTTATTGTATTTTTTTAAAGCCTCATAATAAAATCATTATTTAAAAGTCAATTAGAGCACTTTTGAAGCTAGTTTATATTTTTGGGGTAAAAGTAAAGCGCTGTGAGATTTTGTATTGCTTTGTATGTTAAAATTTTAATAAACTTTTCATTGGAAAGTCAGAAAAATTTTATAAAAGTTAGGGAAAAGTCATGGAAATGAACATGAAAATTTGCTGGCCACCCTGATTATATACATTTACATTAATCAACTACACTCATTAAAATGATCAAAGGCATTCATATTCAACATGATATTATCTAATAAATTGAGTGATGCTTGCAGTAATAATTAACTGGAAACATTTTATACATTAAATTCTTCTATTCACAAACATTATGCATAGGAGCATTAGAAAACTGTCTAGATTTTGCATCCAGATAACTATAGTCTTTTGTAAAGCTATGATTTTTAATTTTGCATCTTCAATATCAAATGTGTAGCGAATTAATAATAGTAAATTAAAACTCAAGCATAGAAGGTTTTATTCAACAAATGAATAAATATATAACCTAAAGATACAATCATACTATTTTACATTAAAAAACGCAATAGTTATCGAAACAGCAGTAAGAAATAAGAATCAGCATCCTGTCAGCAAGAATATAGCCCCCAGATATGATACACAATCCCTCCAGTCAGGAGATAAACAAATGGTTGCCACGACTGGTTTTTATTATATACCAATTAGACATTTAATGGTATTGATATGTTTATAACTAAAACAAGATTGTTATCTTGAAGTTAAAATTTTTTATTATATTGTACTTTATAAGCACAAAAAAAAGATGGTCCTACAATAACAAGCGTGAGTGAAGTAAGTTTTAACTTTTTTAAAGACCATTTAAGTTAAGTATGAAAAAAAATTATTTTGTTCATCTGATGCTATTTTGGTATGAAATATGTTTACTTTGTTCAAGTCGAGCATATTTTTCAAGTTCAATAATTCAAATAAGTTTAGTACTGTATTAATTGAAAGTAAAAAGTTCAAAACTCTACTTTAAAAATATTGTGTTGAATACATATATATATATATATATATATATATATATATATATATATATATATATATATATATATATATATATCTTAGTTGATAATATTGATAAAGATCCTTGTACTTTAGCATACTTTTCTCTTCTCTTTATTGGATCAAAATAGATATTGGAGCAACTTCAATGTTACAAAATGTTATGGATTGCTTTAATTCAGTCTCTGTATTATGGATTAGCTTTAATCCAGTCTCTATGTCTTCTTTTAAAAGTTGATTTTCCAAAAGAAAGATTAAAAATTTTAAATTCACATTAGTTTCCACATCTTTTTGAGTAACACAACAAATTTGTTGAAATAACTTAATTCTAGTTAAAAAATCAACAAATGAATAAATTTCCTAAAAAAAAACATCTTTATGTTTTTTGCTGGAAAATTTCAGATTATTCATTTTTTCTGCCTACAAGTATGCACGTGCATGTTTTTTTAAAAACGAGAATGTTAACATTTGCATCTATAGGAGTCCTGATTGTATAAAAATAGTTATTTTACTTAATTTTATTAATAATTTCAGGTTAATAAGTTAATTGATTTAGCATGCAAGGGTATAATATCGCCAGAGAAACTTCCACTTACTGATAAAACTGCTTACTTACATACCATGGCCTGCAAGCACATTGTCAAATTTTTTTTGTTGTTGTTGTAATTCAACTCCTCAAGGCCAAGAAGGCCACTAGAGATGAGGAGCCTATTTGTGGTTATAACCCTCTCCCAACTCTATAACTCCAAAACACGAACCTTGACAAACAAGGCCGCTGCGAGGAGAAACAAGTTGAGCACGGTACTACCAGGGGTGTGGTGGGAATCAAACTCGGAATCTCTTACTTAACTCGGAATCTCTTACTTATGAAGCGAGCGCTCTACCACTACACCACTATTGCATATATGTTATGCCGCAAATAATGTTATGATCACTAATTGATGACTTTGAACTAGATGCAATTGAATGAAGCTGGAATCTACATGACAGAGTAATCACACCAGTAATGACCAATAAAGATATTGCGCCAGAAGCACTAACCAAGGTAATTAGATGTAATAACAATTCAGTGTAGTTAAGGCAATTTATAAGTTATTAGAATTCTTTTATTTGGAATTAGCATGATTTTGTCAGCGTATTATGTCCGAAAAAGTCTGCTCGACAGCGTTAACTTAATTTTAGTTAAAAATTTTCGAAAAGTGCCTTAATCTACTATAGATCCTAGCTCTAATCGGTTCTAGCACATATTAATTTAATATAATTGTCAAAACACAACATTTCTACCAATTTTCACAAAAAATATTAGAATTCCAACCAAGAAAGCGCTTATAATTAAGAAAAATTGCCAATGACCGATCAGAATCGATCATATTATGTTGTTCTATGATGAACTATGATGTTCATTTCACCTAAAAAGCGTATTTATTTAAAATCTTATTCAATATTGAACAAGCATGACTTTAAGATTCTTTTTTTTAAAAAAAGAATCTTCATTCTGGATTTTTTCGCTACAAACCTTTATGTTATGGCAAAATTTATTTAAATTTTTTTTCGTCTTATTATGATTTACAAACCTGATCATTTAATGGAAATTTGTTGTAGCAAATTATTATACAGACACTATAATTATTAAAAATCGCCTTAGCTACACAGAGAAGGGAGGCTTTTGAAATGAATATATTTTTTAGAAATGCTGGAAAAGATCTTAAAAAACTTTATCAATATAACTTGAACTTTATTAATTTTAATTTTTAACAATAGCAATTTCTTTTTTTTTTACTTTCAAGACAACATACGTAAGAAATGCGGAATACTGTGTTTGCAATTTTGTGGGGAATGTCATGGAAAAGAATGTATGAATAGCAAAGTAAATTATAACAATGAACCTTCTACAAAAAAGACATGTTCTTGCATCATTTATCTTTATTATCAAATATTATTATTTGATAATAAAGATAAATGATGCAAGATATTAAGTCGTATATTTGCTATTCTATTTCCTATAGGTCATCAATGACATTAAAGAGGAAAAAGAAATGGAAAATTTGGACAATGAAGACAGAAAAATACTTAAATTCTTCCCTAATTTTTAAATCCTGAAATATATTTAAAAAATAATAATTTAATTTTTTTTAAATAAAATGTGACCAAACGACCTTTTTAAAAAAAGTTTTGATTGAAACTTTTATCTAAAAAAAGATATTTAGCGTATTATTTGTATTGATTGAAACTTTTATCTAAAAACAGATATTTAGCGTATTATTTGCGCATAAATCATTTTGAAACAGGGCCCCCAAAAAAAGGGGGTTCTCCTGTTGTGAACCATGGGTATTTTTTTTACATGATCTATATACCATAGGGAATCATTAGGCAAAATTTCAGCTTTATAAATGTTCCCAAAAATAGCCTAATTCGCCTGGACTTTCTCCCCATTCTTGATTTTTTTGCACTTAATCATATGCATTTGTAAACACAATTTGAGTTTTCAGAAAAATCTGAACTAAGTGCTAAGTATGTATATTTTTAAAATTCAAACTTGAAACTTTTTGCTTTTTTTCTTCCTATGTTTTATTAATATCAGCCATTATGGTAGTAAAATAAGCCATTTACATATATAAACTTCATTTACAAAAAATGCATATAACAAATACATATTCAACACAAATTATATTAATGCTATTCATTGTTTAAATTAAAATTTATTACAGCAGATTTGAGCTTTATTTTAATAACTTTTGTGTTTTTCCTTTTGAAATCAAATTTTATTGTTCTGGTATTATGATTCTTTTACAGCTCACAAGTTTTTTTAAATTTGCGATAAACAACTTCATCACATTGTTCTGCATAGTTTTCTTAGCTAATATTATTGTGTTCTAAAAGGGAAGAATGTGACACACTAGAATATGTATTTTCCATAAAACTTTTAAACCCTAGTCAAAAATATCTTTTGCATATAATTGATGACTAAAAAATAAATGTTTGAAGTCTTTAATTTTAAGAATTAAAGAACTTTGAAAATATCTGTACCCATTTCTGAACTGAACACTGCTGTTTTCACTAATGAAAACAATTATCAATAAAATATCAACTGTTGCAGTCAAGGTAACATCCTTCTCCAAAAAAATCTAAAAAGGGACAAAAATATATTAGCATTGCTTTTACCTAAACCTACTCCATGACAGACATTGTTTTAAATAAAAAAACAGCTCAGCTCATTAGCTTTTTTGTGATTTTGATGTCATAAAATTATCTTAATTTTTTTTTTATTTAAGAACATTAACTTTTTTAAACTACCGCAATAAAATAATACACAAAACAAGTTTAATTTAATAATTAAGAAAAGAAATCTAGAAGTGTTATTATCTAAATGTATATAATGTGGAATGTTTGTCTTTGTTTCATTTTTTTTTTTAATTTTAAACAATTAAATTTAGTTTTTTTATTATCATTTAACATAAATTAATTTCTTTCTTTTCTCGTCATTTGTATAAATGAATTAAAAAATGTTTTTTTTTTTTCAATATTTCCTAAAATTGCTTATTTGATATCACACAGTCTGTTATTTATATAAAGCTGATGTAACTATTATAAAATATTATTTTTCTAAACTATAATTATTTGCAAAATAAAACTTATAAATATAAATGAAGACATTGCAAGAGCTATGTTACCTCAGCTTAAATTCAAGCAAAAAAGTTATATCCATAAATTAATAATATCCATAAAAATCCATAAAAAAATAATATTTATAAATAGAGTTATATCCATACAAGAATTATTTTTTTTAATTATAAAAAATTAAACTCTTTATGAGATGTCATTTAAAGTTTATAACAACTTATGTTTTTTATTTTTATTTTTTATTAAACCAATCATTATAACAAAACAAACAA
>NC_088934.1:28282500-28387500 GCF_038396675.1 Hydra vulgaris | reverse complement strand
AATTTTTCTAACGTTATAGACTTTATTGGTAAAAGATGATTAGAAATTTTAGGTTTTGATTTTTTTCATAACGATCTCTGTTTCTCGTTCAAAAGTATTCAATTATGTGTTGGTTATCCGAAATTGGAGGTGTCCATTGTAATTTTTTGCGTAACAGGTAATTTAATTGATTTTTATCTTCTTTTTAAAAAAAATATACTTGGATTAATAGATCACCTGTTCACAAATTAACATCAATTTATCAATTCAGTGTTGTGAAAGAAGCTGCTGTTATACTTGAAAAACATGGCGCCATTATTTTATAATCAGATATCATAAAATTAATTGGCTATATTGCAAAATTGGCTACTTAAGAATTACTGATTATTAGGTTATTCATTCATTAGATGATCAGCGTGTTTGGTTTCATTTGATATAAGTCATCTTCTTAAATGTTTACGTAACAACTGGATCTCTGAAAAGTGTCAAAAAAATATTACTTAGATCGAAATCATAAAAAAGAAATGACTTGAAAATAACAAACCCAGATTTCAATCTAAATTATATCAAAAATTTCAAAAAAACGGAAAAAAATCAAAAATTTTGCTTAAGAGTTATTTGGAAAAATTATTACTGATATTGAAACTTGTAAAGCTAGGGTTATATAAAAAAAAATTAAAAAATTCATAAAAGGTAATTTATTTTTCTATTGTAAAATTGTCTTAAAATTATTTAAAGAAAAAATACAAATGCAATCACTTAACGAAAACGCTCAATAACAGTTGCAATTAGCACACAACAAAAAGGAAAGTTGGACAGTACAAAATACAAAGACAATGTTCTGCATGCTTGAACTTGCTCGATGTATAACATGCAAAACAGAAAATGTTTGCAAGGTAAAGCAAATGCATTTCTGCTATTGATTATACAAACAACATATCTTGGAGAAGATTGGTTTTCTTCAGGTGGTATTTTCAAGGTCCTTAAACTCGTTTTCTTAAGATTGTCTGTAAGAGCAAAGGCAAAGGCATATAAGAATCGATGAAAAATAAGATGCAAATTACAAAAAACACGTTATCATTTTCTATCATGCTTTGAAATTTTGAAAGTTGCACAATATTGCCGAAAGATAACGCTCAGTAGACCAGTTGCCCAATCTGAGCCTTTCTTCATACAGCCGTATCTTTTCAATTGTTGAATAATTTTGCTGATCTCGCCAAATAGGTTGGTTAATTGCCTACAGTTGTAGTTCATGCTCAGTGTATTTAAAGATGTGTTGTTGCATAAAGTAGATAACCTGCCCAAACCTATAATGACGTTCACGATATTAGCTTTGAGACACCTATTCAATGCTTCAGCATTTTTGCTGGCTTTATGGTCAAGTTAATAAAAACTAAAGCCTTCAGTCGTGATGAGATTAAGTCAGAATCTCTCTAAATATCTTTAAAAAAAATTAGTTTTATTTTCATTTCTCCACTGAATTAGATAAGTTCTACAATCAGTGATCCCCAAGCTCCTTAAATCTTTGTTGGTATAGACCCATTACTTTTCTGGCTTACTTTTTGACAAAAGGTAAATGCCAATAATCTCTTTGAAGCCCAAGTGATTCGAGCCGCCGCGTAATTGCATTTCAAAAAGGAATCTGAAAAATGTTTCAAATATATTTTCAAATATATTCAAATATCCTTCGCACACACTCACTCTCTCTCTTTGGCACAATAGTTTCCGCCTCTTCTTTCTTTTACTCTCTCTTTCTTTTGCTCGTGTGACGTGAACTTCTTTCACACACACACACACACACACACACACACACACACACACACACACACACACACACACACACACACACACACACACACACAAATAGATTTCACAATATCTTTTGCAAAAGAAAACGTTCAAAATACCTGCATGCATTAACTTTGTTTTCCCTACATGTGAATTTCAGTGCATTTTGATGGCCACTTTCAAAATCAGACATGATGTTTGATGTTTTGCTTTGCAAAATCTTCTGGATTAAACTGAAAACAAGTCTATAAAAAGCTTGAAACCTCGATGTCATTAGAGCAACAATGACTAAAGTAGATATGCCAATTAAATATGGATTACTAGAATCGAAGTTTAATCTTCTTCAGGAATAGGATCTTCTAGAGCTGGTGAGTAATCCACAGAAAAAATTAGTAATTGGTACCATTTTCCCATCTTCATTTGAGGTGTCATGCTAAAATTTAATTTTTGCATTTAAAATGTGAGTCAAGTACAACTTTAGCCATTTAATTTTGTTGTAATTTTTATTTTTGAAACTATTACTTGTCATACATTTACAATATTTCAAACAAAAAATGTCATGGGTAGGAGATTATCTAAAGGTGTCATTCGCAAAGAACGCTGATTGTGCTTTACTTATGATAAGGGAATGGTCAAACAGAAGTGCTGCATCATTTCCATCATTCACAGAACCTATGAATATGTTTCCGTAGCGGTGTTGATCAATATTGTTCAAAGTATCAGCAGCTTCTTTGGTGACTTTGAATTTGGAGATGACTTTAGATTTGAAGATTCATTCAACCTGCTACGTTTTTTGAGAGTTGAAGCCATCAAGGGAAAACTAAGAGATTCACTTCTGATAATTCAGAAACAGTTCAACAGAACAACTTCTGATAATTCAGAAACAGTTGACTAAAATATATATCTTAAGTTTTCTGATGTTTTTTCAGCTTTCTGTTTGATTGTTGCTTTGGCTACTAATATATCCATATCAGAATATTTTAAAGTACATTTATGCTCTACAGCCACGTGAAGCTTTTGTTCAAATATATATGTTTGTTTTTTACAACTAATGCTTTTGAAAAAACGACTCTTAAGATGCACTTTGTAGATCAAGTGTAACCAAAATTCCTGGACCAAAACGCTTCGATATTTCTCTTCTCGCCTTCAATTTTTGTGAAACCCATTTTAAAATTAAAATTTTTAAGAATAGTTGCGTGCAACTCATGAACTCAACTAACGCTAAACAAATGAACTTTTTAATTATATAAGTTTTAAACACGCATCATTTAACAGCAAGAAATGCAATGTGCTTAAAACCATGGTTTTTATAATTAATAACTAAATCATTTATTATATACTTATTTTCATGATTTCTATTCAAATCTTATACCGCATCGTAATTCAAATCCAAAAATGCAAATTTCGATTAAGACTATTTTTATTTATTTCACAATTGACCGGTTCAAATACAAATTACATAAGTAAGTTTTTGGCTTTAATAATTTCGATATAATTTCCTTTTTCAATCAACTTTAACAAGATAATATTGATTGAAACCATTGTTTCCTTTTCTGATGTCAAAATTCTATATCAATATTAAAAAGATAACATTTAGAAATCAGTTCCTATATCCAATGCTACTGTTTATCTTTCTAGACTTCAACTACAGAATGTGCAACATTTTTTAAGAATATTTAATGAGAAAGTAGAAGCTGCTCTAAAACTAAAAGGAGCTCATGAAGCATCCTCTTTTATTCAGCAGGTTTTAGATAGGTGGAATATTGTTAATGTTTTTGCAAAAGGACAGAATATTAGACTAAGATACCACAATCAATACCACAAGAGCAGTCGTGGCGCAGGGGTTAGAGTTCTGGCTCAGAACCCAGATGTATGAGGTTTGACGCTAGTTCTAGCCTAACAAACGACATTGGTACGGAAGGAGGCGTGAACTTCCTGTTAAACTGTTAAATGCTCTCCCACGGTGCTCTGTGATAAGACCGTTAGGACTTCTGGGAGCGTCTTGAATAACTACAAAATAAAATCAATTGGTTTTGATTATGTCTTGCTTTGTGACCTACAAAGTGACATAAGTGAAGGAGAATTCTCTGTTTAATGGCAAATGATTTGTTGCAGCTGCGGACGTTATTTCTGCTTTTAAAAAGCGTTTAACTCAATTTGCTGTAACGTTTCTAGAATTAGTGGAAGTAGAACAATCTAATGAAAAAGATCACACATGTAAAAGTCCAATCAGTTTTGAATTAATCGAAACTTGCATTTATGACGTGAGTCATTCTGAAACTGAAGAGAGCTCCGCTTCCTATTTGCCAGCTACCCTGCCACAGGGCAGGGTGGCAGGAGGAAAGTGTAAGGATGAACCAGTTTATGCAGAGGATGAACCTAACAAATAAAACTAAAGACTTTATTGTAGAGGTTTCATGAAGATATTTGATAATTTCTCAAAATTGTACTTATTAGCTAGAGTTGTGTCGTGCTTTGTGAAAAAAACCTAACACAGAGCATGTTGTAGAAAAAAACTTACAAACATTCTGTCTATAATGGAACATATAATGATTTTGGTTTATTATTAAAAAATCTTTTTCGGCGTTTGGCAAATGTTTTTTTTGCATGAAATTAAGAATTTGGACCAAAGACCAAACAAAAATTGCATGCCTTTATAAAACATCAATTAAAATAGACTATATCTATATGAGAAATTTGCTATTATACTGTATCCAAAACCTGAAGAAGTGCTAAATAAAAGAACCAAAATTATGTCAAAGTGCCGCCACGAAAATAAACTCTTATTAAAAAATGACCAAGGTAGCTACAAACCAAATTAACAACTTATAATAACTACATTACTCTGCTTCATTTATCTTTATGTTCTAAACTTCCTAATCGTGTTGTTCTATTAATTGTTAGACTATGTATTATTTTGTATTATTATTTACGATTTTAATACATTCATATTCTATTCTGTGTTTAAACTATACTAAAATATAAAATCAACTTATCGTGATCAGTATAAACTTCGTTGAAATTTTGAAACTAATATAAAAATTAATAACTTGATTTTGTAAATAATGAATTTGAAACACAATTTTAATTTATAGTGTTGTTATTAAATACAAAATAATTTTTTTGTGTTTTAAGTTACATAAAAACAATGAACCACCTTAAAAACTTTGTCGTTTTTTAATCGTACGCTCATCGAATCATTATTTAACATGGGTATTTTCCTCGCTTTTTTTCCACTATAGGCATGGAACTTTAAACGGGGTAAAAAAAATTTAACTCAAAAAACTTTTGTACTGAATTCTTAATTTTTATGTAGATATAAACTTTTGAAAATTTTTATTAAAAAAATTGTTTCAGGAATTTTAAATCCATTCTAGTACTTTCAATAAAATTCTAAAAACCCGCCTATTGTTTTGTTTTTTTTTACCCTGATTTCAAAACAAATATTTAAATTGCTAAATCTTAACGAAAAAGTAGTTAAAATTTCCTTGAATAATTTATAGAATTTTATTAGAGTTTTGTAGAGTTCAGAATAATTTGTAGAGTTTTATTAAAATTTGAAGCTTCCTAAAAGTGAGCGGATGTAATATATAGAGTAAAACCGGTCAAACCGCACACTAATCAATAAAAATTAAATAACTTTTTTATTTTTCAACTTTTTATATATTTATTTATTTTTTTCATTAGATAGGTTATAAAAAACTACATAAGATTTTATAAATATATATTAAAGAAAAAAAATTATCAAAAACATTAAATGGAAAAAATATATATATTTGTTCGGTTTTAAGCGATATTCTGATAAAACTTGAGAAAACATTAAATTTTAGCTTTTTTGATTATTATTTTTAACACAATTTATATTTAAGAAACTATATTAAATTTTTACATTTTTTGCCACAAAAAAGTTCTGTTCCAACATTTCTGTGTGTAGTTCTGTTCCAACATTTATGTGTGTAATTGTACTCTACACTATTTGCATTTTGCAACTTTTAATTGTTTGGCTGCAAGTACTTGTTTTTCATTATTTTTTCGCTCTGGTTGCTCAGCATTGTTTTGCTATGGCATTTGAGTATTTGGCATCACTACCATTTATAATACACAAAGCCAAAAGAAACTTTCGTCCTAACTGGGCAAGAGGTGGTCCAGTTAGCATCAAATACTCAATTTTAAAATCAGGTTGATGAAGCACGATCTGTTTAATGAATGGTTGTATTAATAAGTATTTAAACCTGAAACTAAGCAAATCGTTGGTATTCATATTTAGTATTAGATGGCCATACGACTCACATAACTTTGAAAGCAGTATTTTTTCGCAAAAATAATATATATATATATATAATCTTGATTTACCTACCTAGCATTTTTTAAATATTCACAACCGTTGGGTAGAAGTGTTTAATTGTTATGTCAAACAAGCGTGGAAAAAAATTATTACTAAGTATTGCAAAGACTCATAATGCAAGAATAGATAAAAAAAATTAGATAAACAACATTTTCGACCGTTGCTCAAACTGTCGTACGAGAGTGGTATATATTTTACACACTTACTTGCAATCGCTGGTTTTCAGTACACTGGCTTATTTCCGCTTCATAAAAGTAACATAAATCAGAAGACATTAGCATTCACACTAACGTTTAATCCACCATCATCATCTTTAGCAGCTTCCGCATCTCCTGTACTACCTTCTTCTCTTCTCCTATACCATCTTTTTCCTCTTCTATACTCCTTATACTCCTATACCAGCTTAGTCATAGCGTCATCATCTTCAACAACCGCCACAGCACCTACTATAATTATACATTGATTACCATCTTTATCAACTATGCTAGCTTTGAGTTTTAATAGTTATCAAGCATGTGTTAAGCGTTTCAAAAACAGTATCGAGATGAAATTAAAGCAATTTTTCAAGCCAGAAATCAATTGCATGTTAAGAAATCGAAGCAGTGCAATATGTAAAAACATGGTCAAAAATATATTATCGAAGAAAATGTGATCAAGTTTCTCAAACGGGAAAATGAAGAAAAAGCTACAAAGGAAGCCGTTAAAATTGCTAAACTTATCGCAAAGCGAAGTCTCTCTCAAAATGCCCATCAGCGTTTGCAGCTATTGTTCACAATAAAGCGATTTTTTTTTTATCCAGTAAGTTTAACCCTTTAAGTGGCATCTTTATTTTTTAGACGTACATTGAAACGCGCGGGTTATTTTGAGGGAAGCGTAACCTTTTACTAATGGAACTATAAAATAAAAATAATGTATAAAAAAATCATTAAAAACACAGCATTTATGAGAAAATATATTCGAAATACTAAAAATATATCTTTTTACATTATTAGTCTTTTATTAAATGGTAGAGTTGTAAACATGGTGCAACACGCAATCCTACATCATAAGGAGTGCACTCATAACGAGAATCTTTTCTTTTTCCCTTCTTACTGCACACAACATACCTCTGTTGAGGTGCAGTTTTTGGTTCTTTTTCTGGTACATATGATGGGAAATGCATTAAGACTTGATCTTTCACCCTGCCCAGATGTTACAATGTTATAACCCCCAAAATAAAACTAAATCACTAACAAATTCCATTCTGAATTCTAAAGGCTTCAGTTTACCTCCTAACATTTTGTGAATAACTTGTGCATTAAATATGGAAAGATTAATGAGATGGAAATAAAACTTCTCACACCACTTTTTGACAAGCGTAGGAGGTGGTCATTTGATCACTAAGATAAATGCCACCCAGGTTGCTATTGTAAATATGTATTACAGTTGGTGCTTCTTTCCCCACACCTTAACGTAAGACTATTTCTGCGGTATCAGGTTTACAGGTGGCCATCATGTAAACATGACGTTTATCCTTCCCATGCATTATCATGAATTGATATCCATACTCGTCACATTTTTTGCTTGATTTCAATTTTGCATTAATAACATCTTTTGGTAGATGTTTTCTGATGCTTCGTAATGTTTCAACAACATCAGCTTTTCTTTGAACTAAAGTATCACAAGTTTCCAATGAGGTATACCAATTGTCAAGGTATAAGCACCATCCAACATCTAAAAGTTCCTCAGATAATGATATTACTACATCAGTGGCTAGATATTTGTATTGATGAGAAATTGCTGTTCCAGCATCAAGATAAATAATCTGATTCCAGACATATCCTGTTTATCACATGCCAATGCAAAGATTTTAGTAACAAAGCAAGTAGTAAAAAGTTTTTGATAATTTAAAGCCCCTTTCTACTGCAGTTATGATTCATCTATGGATATATCACGACTTAGTTATAATATTATCCAGCAGTTAACAATGTACACCTAAATAAATTAAATTTTTAGATTTTTTTATAACTCTTGTCTACAAAGCAGTATATGTCTACAAAGTCAAGAAATCTCTCTAGTAAAATTAATTTATTTTGCGATAGAATACTTTTGAAGCCTGGTGTTTTAAACAGTTTGTTTTTAGAATAGTAATACGTAATTTAGGCTTTAGAATAATACCGCTGACAATCATTGCAAAATGAAGGCATATGTCACGAAATGTAAATGTAGCTGCACTATTAATGAATTTGAATATACAAGAGCTTTTTTGAAGTATTTATCTCCTGTCATTTGGTTGAATTATATGTTAGTTTGATCAGCAATGTACCCACAAAGTTCATTTGAAATAATAAATTCAAATAGTTCAAGAGGGTCTGAGTTTTTATATCTTCGTTAATTTTTTCTTCGGAAATAAAACTAAATTGTCTTATTCCTTTTTTAGCAGGTTCTTATAGCCAATTTAGACCCTCATAAAAACTACCTTTAATTTTTTTTTAGAGCTGCAGCTTTTGTTATACTCTTGATTTCTTGCTCAATTAATGCAATATTCTCAATAAAATCATCTTCAACTGCTCCACTCAAACCCACTCAACATCACTCACTCAACATCACTCATACAAATTTCCTCATTTGCCTCTAATTCAATTAAAAACTCTATTTCACTGCCAGATAAGGATTCTTTTAACGTAGAAAGATTAAAGTCTTCTTCCAAAACAAAATTAACAACACCTTGGACAGAAATTGAATGTCGTTTAGCAGCCATACTTTTTATTTTTATAAAAGCAAGTTTATTAGTTCCATAGATCATTCGTGAATAGTTAAATTGAAATTTGAAAGGTGTATGACTAATTTTAAGGTATTACAAACATTAATAGTAACACCTTATCTCAGTGTGTACTATTACGGTGGTTATGCTTAACTCTTAAATGAGCCCTCCGTATTATTACGGCGTTTTATCTTAAAGGGTTAAACCCACGCCTAATCACTTTTCAACATACTACGGTTGTTTTGCCTTGATCACCCAAAAAACCTGTTTTTCGTATTGCTTGGCGACGCATTAAGAATAACGATCAATTATTTCTTGCGTTCAAGAGACAACTCTATCAGATGCTAAGTTTTCCGTTTTTTTTGTTGAAATTTTTTCTTACCATCTCTTAATAAAACCATAGAAATAATCGTTGGCAGGCTTGCCATTTTTAAATAAGTGCTAATTAAAAATTATAGGAGTTTATTTCGGGTTAAACCATAGTCCCAGTTACCAAGTGATTGGAACGCAACATTCTTTCGGTTTTGTTTGATAATATTGTGTCTGAGCCATAGAAACCTTTGTTATTGCTATTTTTGCACTCGTTGAGTGTTGAAACTGGAACGCCATTTTTAAATGCAGCTTTTCTCAGTGAGCTATTGTTTTTTTCGTATCAGTTAATGCGGATAGTATATTGTCATCTTGGACGCTTTTGTTTTTTTAGTTGACATTTTGAAGTGAGTAAGTTGAGTAGAATTGAGTGAGTGAGATTATATTGAGTGAATGAGATTATATTGAGTGAGTGACAATTATATTGAGTGAGTGACAATTATATTGAGTGAGTGAGATTATATTGAGTGAGTGACGATTATATTGAGTGAGTGACGATTATATTGAGTGAGTGAGATTATATTGAGTGAGTGACGATTATATTGAGTGAGTGACGATTATATTAAGGGAATGACGATTATATTGAGTGAGTGACAATTATATTGAGAAATAACATAATAATTGGTTTTTAATAATGATTAAGTGATGATTGTATTGACAAATAACATATTAATTCATTTTTAAATAAACCACAATTAACACTATGTTAATTAGATAAAGATTGGCGTTTTGTCACTTAGTCAACTAACCAAGTGTGCGGTTTTATCAGAATACAGAGTTTTTGATTTTCTATTTAACTTTTTCTTCTAGCTGCATAAGAATTAAACTATCCGGATTGAAGTTAAATTTCCAACAAGATAGGGCTAAAATTATTTTTGTATCAGTTTTGCTTCTAACGCTATTTTATTCTCAACGATACGAATATATAAAAATTTAATTTTGATGTTGAAGTTGTATAAAAAAAGAGAAAAATAGAGTTGAATTGGCATCTAATTTTATCAATTTGAGTAAAGGAGATAATTCTCTATTCAAATATATTTTTATTTTTTTCATAGCCTTAGCCAATCCGTTTTTATTTGAAAACTTCGATCAGTGTGCGGAATGATATGGTGTGCGGTTGGACCCGGTTTTACTCATTGAATTATCTTAAAATTACTTATATAATACTCATCAAAATTATCAAATATATTTTAAAAAATATATTTGATAATTTTGATGAGTAAAACAAACATATGAAATATGTTTTTTTTTACTCCTAATATGAAAAAGTAAAGTGTTAAATATAATTTATAGGAGATATAAAGTAAAAGCCAAATGAAATATTCAAGAGTTTTAATTCATTTTTTTTTTTTACTTAGATTTTTATTTCCCTTTTTTTTAAGTTGTAGAGAATTTTGAGGTGTATTTAAATTTATAAAAATCTTTAAAAAAATTTTTAAGAACCTTTATTTAATTGGAAAAAACTATTTTGAGAGAATAAAATATGCAAGTTAATAAGTAATTAAAAGAATACTTTACTAAAATATGCAACCAATAATTACAACAATTAAATAAAAAACTATTTTGATCATGAGGCCAGTCCCACACTCTAAGTTCTTTTATATTTTTGTTAAGGTTATGAAATTCTTCCTTGAACCTTTCAAACAACTGAACTCTTGGTGATTTGTTCGGACCACAAATAGCATTGGATGTTGCTCTTACATTCTGTCTACATTCAAATCGGAGTAGAGAACGACCAATTTGCTTCTCAATTAGAGTTGCAGCTCCATTATATGCTCTACTGTTTACAGATATTGTATCATAGACAGGTGCAACAACAGATGCTTTTAGTTGCCATATATCAACTAGGTTCATCACTGAACAACATTGCGTTTAACCAGTTCCGTCAGCAATTTTAGGAGCACCTAGCAATTTTGGAGGTGGCCTTGCATAGACAGAAAGTTGCTCTTCCTTTTTTGCAGTATCTTGCTTGAAAATTTTTCCATCCCAATGAATTTCCAAATATTCAGGTGGAATCTAAGTTTACTCAATTAATTTAGCTTCTTTAATTCAGCTAGCTTGATCATGTTGACTTAATTGTCATCAGTAATGGTTGAGCAAAATTGAAAACTTTTGAGTTGCTGTTTTTTAATATAAAACAATTCCTTTCTTTGTTTCTTTCGTGATACTGTAGTTTGATGTAAGGTTGTTGCTCTTTTTCAGCAAGTATTTTGTCTACTCCAGCCATTAAACCCACTTGAAAAAAATTTTGCTGGCTTTTTAGGAATTCCCAGTCAATGAGCCATTTGTTGCTACTACAGTGTTTCAGCAATGTGTAAGTATCTGTATGTGATATATCAAACAGACTGTCCAGTTTCAATGTGAAAGATGTCGTTTTTTGCATTAGTTTACTTGACTTGTCCTCTGCTTTGAGGAACTTTTTTTTAGTGTTTCATATTCTTTTAACGAACAATCTAATTAGCACAGTCCTTTCTGCTAGATTTTGTTGGAATACGAGCAGGTAACCAAAAGTTTATTGTATATTGGTAATGCTAACTAGATGATTTACAATGAGTCTCTTTTCTAGGATCGTTTTCTCTCTCAAAAAGATACTTTTTCAATATAGCTCTATTCAATGGTAGCTTTCCTCCTTTAAAGTTTTCTAAGGGAAAACCAATAATCTAATGATTAAAATGAGAAGAGCGTCTGCCTTTTACGTAATTTTTCAAACTTTTACTAGATCTGCCAACCTTCTTTGGTATGGGAGTCATTGTCGTGGTTTAATACAAGACTGAAGCTTGTAATATAAACACAGTTAGTAACTATATGTTTAGATTATATACTTTACAACTTTAAAAGGATACAGAATAAGGTTCATTAAAACCTTTGTTAAATTAAACTTTGTTTAATTAAACTTATTAATGTTGCGGCATGATTTTAAGAACTATTGTTGCCTCAAGATCATTAAAAATTTAAGATTTAATGACTTTCTTAAATGCAATTTCACAATATTAAATTAACAATGGAACGAACGTTTCGAGACCATAATGTTTGAAAAGTATTAGAATATGAGTAACTAAACTGAGTTATATTACGCAACATCTGTGGTGTTTTGAAACAAATTTCTTGTGAGGTAAGTACAATTAGACGTAAATTAATAAATTTTTGTAGAATTATTTCTTAGTGATTAACAAATAAACTGTGTGAACCCCACTAAGAAACAGTTAGTGGGTAAAAATGTTGCGCAATACTTGCACTGTCCATTACAAGAACTTTTAATGTTTTGTGGGGGATCTAAAAATTGTTTTAAACTTAAAATTTTTAGTATTTAACGTTTTTAGATCAAATTTTATCAATGGTAAAAAACCCTGGTTAAAATTTCAAAAAAAAGTTTAAAATAAACTACCCTAATGTACCAAGTGTTCATCTACGACTAAAATATGAGTACTTAAAATGAGATAGCCAAAGTTCAATTTATTTAAATATATTATACTATATTTAGAGATGGTGTCTCGATAAAAATACCCATCTTGGGCAGATGTTAAACGCAACCAGCTACTACTGTTTACTATCATTCTACAGTGTTGTAAATTCTACTATCTTGTCATTCTACTGTCTACTGTTATTCTACTGTCTTGTTAAAGGTCTTCTAGGCAAAGACTTAAGGGGTAAACAGATTCTATCAGTTAACTAGTTCTTCATCTATTAGGCTGCATATATTTAGAACACATTATTTCCAGTTTGGGATGCTGAATGCTGGATCTTCTTGACTCAATGCATGGGTTTTTCTTGTGTCTCTGTTTCATTGACTAGGCAACTCATTCTATTATCTCCTAATAGGGGTACAGTTTTGAAACTCAGTTTTATGGATCTGAGGCTGGTTGGTAGTCAGGTTTTCCGAATTCTGTTGTAGCTCTCAGAGAGACTGATTCCATCAACAGCTGTAAAATATCAGAGTTCTAACAGTGCCATATTGCGCATGAATGGTGTCCCAGTTTGTACTTTTGGTGTTCATTGTCATGGCCATACTTAAAGCTCTTTTTTACAGCTTAGGGTTTATTTAAAGCAATAAGGCAATTTCTTGGAATATTAAATAGTGTACGGAGTACTATCTGTGCTCTGAGTCAAGTTTTTTAATAAATTTTAAAATGACTAAAATACCAAAAATTATAAAAAACATAAATAAAACCATCGTCATCACCAAGTTCTCTAAACCTATTATTGTTATCTTTATTATTACATGGTTATCTTCCTTCAATTTGTAAAGACTCTAATAGCCACATGCTTGGCTCGGGCAATTACATTCGTAAGAGTTCACATACATTTAGGGAAACTAGGTTTAAATCTAACGACTATTTTTTTATGTGCTTTCGTTTAGCACCATTTTACTCTATTGTCTTTCTCTTTGTTCTTTATCGCTCTCTTTCATGTCAAGACTGCACTCTTTTCGATGTTACTTCTGATCAAATTGACTAAGCCCTTTCTCTTTATCCTTCAGCCAATATAGTTGTTGTTGGTGACATTAATGCTCATCATACTGAATGGCTTGGCTCTATTGGCTCAGAGTCAGTGACTCTGCAAGTGCTAAGGCCCACAACTTTTACCTTTCCTAATCTTTAACTCAAATAGTCAACTTTTCAAATCGCTTTCCAAACAATCTAAATCATTTACCGTCTCTACTCGACTTATATTTTGTTTTTGATCCTAGTCAGTGCTCAGTTTCTCCACATTCACCCTTAGATACTTCTGATCACAGTTTGATCACTTTAAAACTATTATCTCATTCTTTTTCATCATCAGAATCCCTTTCACCGTACCTTTTATAACTAACTTAAAGCTGACTGGGACTCTTTCCGTGATTATCTTGGTAATGACCCTTAGGTAGAAATCTTTTGTCATCCTGCTGACAAATTCGCTTCTTACATAGTTTGCGGATTCAGGCTGGTATGGAGTCTTTTATTCCCTCTCGTCAATTCCAGGTCAAGCCTCACTCTTCTCCATGGTTTTCCTCACATTGTGCTGTTGCAATTTCCAATCGAAACCATTACTTCTATATCTATCAGCAAAATAGTTATCCAGAAAACAGACGCCTGTTTACTATTGCTGGAAACTGTTATAAAACGGTTTTGTCTAAAAACAAGAATCTTTAACAGTATCTATAATGAGAGATTTGCTCTTATTATAGATACTGTTAAAGATTCTTCCGAATTCACGAGAGCCTAATTTTTGTTATGAAATACGAGATTTCATGACCTGAGAATTGCGTTTTGTCCCGCTATTCTCAGGTCATGAAATCTCGTATTTCATAACAAAAATTAGGCTCTTGTGACTTCTGAAGAATCTTTAACAGTATCTATAATAAGAGCAAATCTCTTATTTCACCTCTCTTGTATGATTCAGACTTTTTCATCGTGCCTGACAAGGCTGAGTTGTTTGCTCTATGACGGCTATATCAAGTAGAACACAACTAGTGGAATCATCTCTTGATTCCACTAGTTGCGTTCTATCTGATAAAACCGTCAAACAGGTTAAACCATTGCTTGACATTTGTATCACTCCAGCTTCTGTATCTCAAGTGATTTCCTTCTTAGACTCTCCTACAGCTTGTGGTCCAAATAACATAACTGTTGACATACCTTTTGATAAAGTTTGATATGCTTGTCTTCTCCGTGAGATTTCTTCTTACTGTTTATCAGGTATCATCTTTAAGATTATTGAATCCTTTCTTTCCAATCGTAGTATTAAAGTTGTCTTCGGTGGACAGCACTCTTTGCTATATTCTGTTATTTCATGGATTCCTCAAGGTTCTATTCTTGGAACTATATTCTTTTTAATTTACATTAAAGGTATTCCAGATATTTTTACATCTAGGGTGGTCTTGCTCGTTGATGATACTACCATTTATTCTTGTCGTTATAAGAAGCCAACTCTCTCTGATTGCTTGGAGGAGGCATTTGAGCTTGAAAAGGATCTCATTTCTGCTACAGCATGGGGCTCACAGTGGCTGGTAAACTTTAATTCCGATAATACTAAGTTTTTTTAGCCAATTGTTATCGCAATAGTTTAGATCTTCCAATATTTATGATCGGTAATGTACTCGATGAGTTATCTATCCATCATCTTCTAGGATTACCTCTTACTTCAAATTTCTCTTGGTAACCATATGTGAAATCAATTGCAAAATTATTACCGGCTAATGTGTCATCTCTTTACCATGGTCGACACTTATTCGGAATTCATTTCTTTATCTCTATAAATCTCAAATCTGTCCTTGTATGGAACACTGTTGCCATATCTAAGGCGAATCTTTCAATGCTGTCCTTTCTCTTTTAGACAAGGTGCAAAAACGCATTGTAAACCTCCAGCTATTATCTCATCGTCGTACAGTTGCTTCTCTTTCTCTTTTCTACAAATACTATAATGGGCACTGCTCTTAAGAGCTAGCTTCTCTTGTGTCATCTACTAAAATTCATTCTCGTGTTACTCGTCATTCAATTAAGTCTCATTTTTTTTCTGTGAATGGTCCTAAGTGCTTTAAAAACTCTTATTCAAATTTTTTTCCTCGAACATCAGCTCTTTGGAATTCGCTTCCTTCTTCTGGCTTTCCTGGTTCATATAATTTGCGTTCTTTTAAGTCGGCTGTTAATTGTTAACTTGCTCTATAAACTATTTCTTCTCCTATTTTTTCTTCCAGTAACCTCCACGCCAGTGAGTAACTACGTGAATTGCTTATCTTCTATCCATCCGGACGGAGATGACGTATACAACATTGTCTGGACCATTTAGGCACAAACTTTTAAACAGACGTATTTTTGATTAAAAAATAAAGTAAGGCCCAAGACGATAAATAGCAGCATTAATGTTACTTCCAACTGTATAATTGTTTATTTTATTATTGCCAACCAATTTCAATAGTCGTTTAGCACCACGTCTGCCGACTATGTGTTATTTTCCTTGATTACTAGAGTAGCCAATTTCATCAAAATTCCACAAATGACTTGAAGTGAGTTCGTTAATACCTGCTTCGTTAAATTGGTACAAGCTTTTCATCAACCGATGAAAAGCTTGTACCAATCTTTCCCTAGTGTATCGTCGGAAAACAGTTGAGATTGACCTTGGTGTTGCAAATATTCGGTAACTAAAGTAATGACGTCCTTGTAATTTAAAACATTGCGTCAATCTTGCATTTAAACCACTGCAAATTGTTTGACAAATTCTGTTGACACGTCTATGTAATTTTTAGCCGCTTTTACTTTATAATTTGCCAATCAAATGTGCATTAAAACGTAATTAACAAAAACTTCTTTTTTTAGCATTTTTAAGAGTTTTAACAACAAATTTTTATGTATTTTAAAAAATTTTAACAAAAAATTTTTATGTATTTTAAAAGATTTAACCAACAAGTTTTTAAGTGTTTTAAATAGTTTTAACACCAAATTTTTAAGTATCTTAAAGAGTTTTAACATCAAATTTTTAAGTATCTTCAAGAGTTTTAACAACAAATTTTAAAAAGTTTTAACGCATTTTAGAGTTTCTCAAATTTATTTCTTGTTGAGAAGTTCCAAAGTTTAGAGAACAACAACGGTCATTATTAAATTTTCTGAGGCCTTATTAATTTACTTTTTAATATTATATGTAACCAGTTTTTTTTTTTGTTTTTTATTTTTTTACAGAAGTAAAAAATGGTGGTTAAGAAAGATTTAGTTTGTCAGTTGCAATTTAGAGATTCAGCAAAATACCCCAACAATTTATTTTTAATTGCTAGTCTTGAAGTTAATGTTATATTTACATTAATATCTAACACTGCATTAATTTTTGGGCTATATAACACAAAAAGAAACAAGAGCTATACTCGCAACGAAAAACTTGTCATGTTGCTATCTGTTACCGATATAATAAATACTTTGGTAGTTTCAATATCACAAATTGTATTGCTTAAACGTGCTGAGTATTTCAGTTGCATAGAGATCTCGTTAATAATACTTTTTCGCGTTTGGTTTCTAGGTGTGACCTGCTCAATTTTTCTTATGATATGTTGGGAAAGATTTATTAAAGTTCTATACAACAACAAAATATGTGGAATTTTTGTAAAAGATTCATACTCCGTTGGTTACTTTATATTTGTTGTTTTTGCTTCATTAGTTGCTGGCTTATGTAACGGGTTTATCTACGCTTCTTCAAACTTATACCTACATTTTTTATTATACATAGGAACTGGTAGTTTAGCGCTTATTTTGCTTGTAATGGTTCTTGTTACAAACGTTTTAATGCTATATGGAGTTAAAAAAAACTTAAGAAATTGCTCGCTGCAATTTCAGAGAAACGCTGCAGTTGAAAACCACGTCACGAAAACCGTAGTAATAACCTCCCTCGCCCATGTGCTGTTTTTTTGCCCTTTCATAGCGGCGCAGTTCTATATGTCTTTTATTTTTTCCAAAAATGAAACTTCTCTTATCTCTCCAGCTCATAAGATTCTAATGTGGACCGTTGTATTTAGGAAATCAAGTTCATGGTTTAACGCAACTATTTATACTTTTAGAAACAGAAAAATTTCAAAGCTATACGTTTCTAAAATAATTTCAATATTTAGAAGTACCAACGATAGAAATAGTTTAACAACGATGGAAGGAACAAAACTAAAAAAAACTCAAGCTTTTCACTAAAATCCAAGCAAATGAGCAGATAGTCGCAATTTAAACATTTTGTTTTTATCCAATACCAATCAAAAATTTAAAGACTATTAATTATAAACTAATATAAGTAAAAAGTATTTAAAAACACTTGATTTTTTTAAAAATTTTAAATTGAATTTTTTCCTTTTATAAATGGTGCTATTTTAATTGTTGAATAATTTTCTTAAAGATCATAAATAACTTTGAGTAGTGAGAATTAATAGAAGTAGAAACAAAAAATTTATATATAGAATATAAATATGATACATGTTTAATGTCAAAAATAATATATTAAAATTATTTATTTATTATATATACTCGTATAACCAAAGAAACTCAAAAATAACCATAATCAAAACTTGTCACCATGTCTTTAACAAATTTTATCGAAAACCTCTACAAAACTTTTTATTTTCAATCCATCATTAGATATTCATTAAATATAAATAAAAAATGTATTTATAGAATGGAAATATCTGTTTAATAACAAGTATAATATATTAAAAATGTTTTAAAACGTATACAGCATAACAAAATTTGTATTATTTTTGCAATTTAAAAAAATGATTTTAATCATGTACTGAACTAAATAAAATGGTGATAACTATTTTTATTAGAACGTTTTTGATGCTTTTAACCATTTTTTCCAATAAGTTGATATAACAAACCTGTCGTATTAATTTCAAATTACGTCTTTTTATTTTTAATAAAGGTTTTGAAAAAAAAGGTAAAAAGTTCAAAATCGATATTAAACTGCTAGCCCCCTAAAATTGAGAAGGGTTTTTAATCTTATATAACTGTGTCATGATTTCTTGAAAAATAATATATAATGACTGCCAATAATAATAAAATTGCCTTTTTTTTCCATGTTTGACAAAAACAAATAATTAAAAAAAAAGAAAGTAAATAAAAAAAAAACTCGCATCCACTGCATCCACTACATCTACTGCATCCACTGCACCCACTGACACAAAACATTTCATAATTCTCAAATAAAAGTTCTGGTAAATAAAATGCATAAACCATATTTTAAATATTAAGTTTTGTTATAGAAAAAATTTTGTACATTTTCAATATAAATATATTCTTAAATTTTTCTGTACAAACTCATTGTAATGTATTCAAAAACCATAACTTTAAATCTTACTTTATAATGTATAAAGTTACGTTGTAAAACAACGTTCAGCATCCAAATCAAAAGCCAAAGACTCAAGTAACTAAATATAGTAAAACCAGCATATTAGTATTTTTAACCATTACGTAGACTAGCACAGATAAGTGAATGAAACTTACTACCATTATATCTATGAAAAATAACAGTTTTATTTTCAAAAAATTTCAGATTTTTATCAGTTAAGAGAACAACAACAGTTTAACGTACATGACTTTTGTCGAGATGGCATTTAGGTGGTGGTATAATATCAATAATTTCTTCATTCAATTTCTAACCTAACTACCAATAACTAGTGGTTTGCAAATTATCTGCATGTTAAGTAACTTTATCTGCATGTTAAGTAACTTTATCTGCATGTTAAGTAACTTTATCTGCATGTTAAGTAACTTTATCTGCATGTTAAGTAACTTTATCTGCATGTTAAGTAACTTTATCTGCATGTTAAGTTAGACATGAAACTGACGCGACTTGGTGTGTGGATATTTTTTTTTTTTTTTGCGTACAAGTTTCTTCGAGACATATTTTATTTAGGAATAGATTTAATAACAATTAATAGAAAATTGGTTCGAAGAACTATCGAGTTTCATTATACAGTTTAGACTGGAAAAACTATTAAAATCTCAATTTTATTAGTTAAAATTTAGTTAAAATAAGTTATAATGTTTCCGTTTTTAAATCCTGACTTTTTACTTGAATAAGAAAAAAGTCAGGATTTAAAATTAAGAATATTTTTGAAAAAATATTCTTAATTGGCGTAAAACTTTTTAAAAGCACACTCTTTTTGTTTACTGATAGTAAGTTTTACTTCCGAGTGTTTTATACTCGTTTTCATAAAAAGAAAAACATAACATTACAGTTATGTTTTTCTTTTTATTTACATTCTGACATTAGCTAAACGTCGGCATGACGTTTAGCTAACGTCAGAATGACGTTTTGCCAACGTCAGAATTATTGTGTTTGTGCTGCTTAGATTACTTATAAGCGTTACTATTATTAATTAATGTTCTATTAACGATATTGTTTATTATTTAATAAAAAATACCAAACTAAATTATTAAATAAGTTATTTAAATATATATAGTTAAAAATAATAAAGTTATAAAAGTCTGGAGATGAAACTAATGTTTAAAATCAAAGATTTATTCCCGCTTTACCTTTCTTCTAAAATTTATTGGAATGTATTATGTACAACAGAATTTATAATTATTTAATGCTAAGCAATTAATTTTACAATAAAATTTTGGTTTTGAACAAATTACTTCAAATAATCATGCAGTAATCAAATTGATTAACCATGCAACAGACGCATTCTCTAATGACTATTTTCATTAGGATTTTCTATTGATCTGAGGAAAGCTTTTGACACTGGTAATGATTCTTTTTAATAAACTAGAGGTCTATAGAGTAAAAACAAAAACTTACTTTGGTTTTAATTTTACTGTCAAACAGTACACAATCCATAGTTTATACAAGTAATAAAACAGTACTACACATTACCTCAAGTGTCAACTTTATGAGAAGGAAAATCTTAAAAATACTTCTTTATTATATAAAACTAAACCATTGCTTAATGCTACATCATTGAAAAAAAAAGTATATTTGTTTATTCATAGTTGTATCAATTAATTCAAAATTGTTATTGTAATATTGTATCGGGTAGTACTAATTATGGCAAGCTAAAAATTGTAGTAATTAAAACATGCAAGCAGGATTATATTTGATGCACGCAGAACTGTTCACTGCAAATCTCTTTTAAGTATAGTTAAAGCCTTATATGTTTGTAAATTTGTTAGAAACCAAGTTTTATATTCATTATATTCAAAAATTTCTGTTTGAATATTTTCTCTGGACTAAATCATGAAGAACTAGAAATTGCAAAAAACTCACTCAAGACAAATTAGGCTCCTGGGATAGACGACATTTGTAGCTAAATAGTTGTAAATGTATTTCCGGTGATAAAACAACCAATTTATGAAATATTTAAATCTTCAATTATTACAGGATCTGTAGCGAATAAATTAAAAATAGCTAAGGTAATACCAATATTAAAAACCGGAGATTCATTTACACTAAATAACTACAGACTTATCTCAGTTCTTCCTGTATTTTCAAAACTTCTGGAAAGAATAATATACAATAAACTGTATAAATATCTAACAATAACAAAATCTTAAATAAAAAACAGTTTGGCTTGCAAAAGCACCATTCAACCGAACACGCAATTCTTGATCTTATAAATAATATAAATGACTCCTTTGAAAACAAAAAATACGTCCGTGGAGTTTTTGTTAATTTATCTAAGGCGTTTGACACAGTAGATCACGCTATAATAATTAGAAAAATGGAAAAATATGGGACAAAAGGTGTTACCCTAAACTAGTTCAAATATTTTTTACTAGACAGAAAGCAATGCGTTATTGCTTATTAAAAAAAATTTCAAAATTACTCAAAATAAAATGCGGGGTACCCCAAGGTTCCATTCTTGCTTCTCTCTTGTTTTGATATAAATTAATTATCTCCCTAAAGTCTCAAGTAAATTGGATGTCATAATGTTTGCAGACGACACTAATTTATTTTATGCATCCACATCTATTACAGAACTTTATGAAACTACAAATACTGAACTTGAAAAAATAAACAGTTGATTAAAATCTAACAAATTATCGCTAAACACAGAAAAAACCAAATACATTCTTTTTCATTTTAACCAAATAAAAATACCTCCCGATTTAACTTTGCTAAATATAGATACTAAAGAAATAGAGAGAACCCAAGCGACTAAATTTCTAGGGATACTTATTGATAAGAATATCTCATGGAAATCACATATAGATATATTAAATACTAAAATATCAAATAACATTGGTATCCTTTACAAAGCTAGTTCTATACTGTCCCCTGATAATTTAAAGTTCCAATACTTCTCGTTCATTCAAAGCTACTACATATTCGCTAATGTTGCATGGGCGAGTACTCATAAATCCAAGCTAACCACGCTATATCGAAAACAAAGCAAGAATAGTTTTTAATAAGGATAGACTCTCGCATGCTGATCCACTTTTAAAAAATTTGAAAGCATTAAATGTATATCAATATATTCCAAAACTTTTTTTTTATGTTTAAATATAAACTTGAACTTGTTTCTTCTCACTTTTCAAAGAATTTCTTCTAAAATAGCAAAAATAGATACCATACCAGAAGAACGGGAAACTTCAACGTACCTTTTAAAAAAACTAATCTTTCGCGCTTTTCCTTTTGATGCCGTGGTCCTTGTCTATATAGCAAATTAATATCCAAAAATTCTCAACTAGAAAAATTGAATAACTTAAATACTCTGAAAACGTTATTAAAAGATCTCATTTTGAACACTATGAACTTCATGAATTTTTATTAACCCAAAAACATTTAAAACTATGTATCATATAACAATATAACATATAACTATATGACAAACTAACAATATAACATATAACTATATGACAAACTAACTTTGTTCCGAAACCAATGTAAACTCTAATAACTCTAAAAACTCTAAATAACTCAAAAACAACAACAACAACAAAAAAGACTAATAATAAATAAGCTTATTTATGAACACGTGAACTATATATTAGGGTAGATTAGGGTAGTATGAGCACCTTAGGCGAAAATTGGAACATTTTCAAAAATAATTATGCTGGATCCAAAATTTTTGTGAATAAACAATTTTAAGGGACTCATGATCCACTCAGATATTTGGGCACCCAATATTTTTTCTTAAAAACAGAGGTTTTAAAAAAGTAACAAAAGTGCTCATATTACCCAGACCACTTGGTAATATGAGCACTTTAAATTAGGTCCAAAAAGTAACATTAATTAAGTAAAAAAATACTAACCTGACAATTAGAACTAATTTTTGGAATAAAATGATTCGTTATTAACAGCATTTATCATTAAAAGATCAAATTTTATGCGACTTTTTATTGAAACAATACTCCTATGTTTTCCGAAACAACAACAACAATAAAAAATGAGTTTGTTATTTTTTCAATTTTATCAACTCGAACCTTTGAACGATAAAAATTCAAATTTTTTGAATATAAACTACAGAAAGTAGTTTAAATTCAAAAAATGTTTTGTTTGTATTCAAAAAGCAATTAAAACCACTGCTATTTTAGGACTTTAAACTAGGTAATTTTAACGAAAACATTGGGTAATTTGAGCATGCTCATATTATACAAATATAGCATCTTTTAATGAAGTCAAACTATGTTTCTATCCATTGTTTTCCAACAAAAATGGATTGGATTTTTAGCTAACATATTTTTCTTTATGAAAAAATTAATTTCATTATTTTAGCACCAAAATTTCGCGCCACAGATTTATTGCTGCGTGATTATATTATTTTAACAACGCAAAAAAGTTAACAGCGTTTTAATTTGATGATAGCCACTAATTACTGCATATAAGTTTACGCTAATTGTACTGGTTCTTGTTATCACCACATAAATTCGATTCAAAGAATACAAAGCAACTTTAACTTTACTGCTTACATCTAATGAAATCATTAAGTATGCTCATATTACCAAGCTTGGTAATATGAGCATGCTTAAAGATTTCTTAGATATAAGCAGTGAAGTTAATGTTGCTTTTTATTTTTTGAACCTTGCAAGGTGCTCACATTACCCTAATCTACCCTACCTATTTAGCAAATCGTGTACCTACTCATATTTATGTGTATTGAAATAAAATCAAAAAAATTTGAAAAATTCTTTTTGTCTGCATTCTTTATTTTTTGCATTTAGCATCTTTATCTTTATTCTGTCGAAACTGATATCATTATTTTTTAAATATAAACTTATTTTAAATTGAAGTTTCCGAAAATATTAGTAACGTATAGCGGTTTGTTGATGACAGGACATCGGTCTTCTGCGAGTTTCCCGCGTTCCTTAAAGTAATTTTTAACACTTTACAGTTTTATTTTAAATATTTTTTCTATAACGTAACTTAGTGATTTTTTTTACTTTACTATACTCTGTAAACGATTCTATTATATATTAGGAGTTTGTAAAGATTAAATTTCAAAAAAATTTAAATAAAACGAAAAAAAACGGTATTCAATAACATGTTTCATCAAGGTTCATTTTCATCGAGTTTTCTCCAAGGTAACGAGTTCTCAACATTTTAGTTCTCAACATTTTAGTTTTAAAGCTTTGCCGCCTCTTTTTTTAACACAATAGTTTTTGTTTACGACGTTTAATGACCTGGTTTTTATTGGAAACGAGCTCACTTAATGTTGTTAAACCATTTGATACCGCGCCACCGATAGGAGGAGAGAAGGGGAAGGCAGAAGGAACAGTTTGTCCCGGGCGGCAGATATCCAAGGGGCGCTAAATGAAAAGAAGATACCTAAAAAAATAAAAGGTCCTTTATCTAGGGAAATTTTGATAAATAAGGGCGCTAATCAGGGATGCTGTTCAAGGCGGCGTGACGGCTCTCGGCGGCCCTGATTAGATATAAATCATTAATTTCATTTTTGATAAAATAAGTAAATCTTTTAAAAAGCATTTAATTATTAAGTTATGAGTAAGACAATTTTAATTTATGTTAATTTATGTTAATTTATGTTTTTACTTTTATTAAAAGCATTCTGAATTAAAAGCAAAATAAAAAATAAATTTTAAGCTGATGAGAACCGGTTTAAATATTCAAAGATTTAAAAACAACGGTTAATAGTTTGCGAATTAAGATGGCTAATATTATTTTTTGTGTACATTTCATGACTTCATCATTGAGTCAGACCTTTTTACTTTTATGAAATTTGTTATCAAATATTCTTTTATTTTATTCTAAACTACGATCTTTCAAATTAAGAGATTAATGTGTGTTTGTGCCTAAAAAGTACACGTATACCAAGTTATGTATAAATGTATAAAATAAATATAAAAGTGATGTACAAATGTATAAAATATGTGTGTGCCTAATAAATATAACAACTTTTTCAGTTTCGATTATACAACAATCATTCTCAAGTATAAAACTGTTAAACACAAAAACTATTTAATGCATAGTGAAAACAAACATTAATTTTATTCGTTAGCCAAACAAAAGAATAAATGAATGGTATTAAAACCTTTTATATTTTCTTTTGTTTGATTAACAAAAAAACGTCATAGAATAATGGAGAAAGTTGATAATTAGTGTTAAATATACATTGAGATGTTCGGACTGATTGACGTTTTTCTGTTCGCCCTTGTTCGTACGGTCCGAACCACCGAACCGGTCGAACACGAGCAACAATAATTTTGTCAAACAACCCGGACAACTCGAACACCCCAAACACCGGACAGAAAAACTAATGTCGAATCGAACACCGATCGATCACTGAACAGTCATTGAACTAAAAATCTCGAGCGTGGTCGGACGTCGAACATGCAAAAAAATAAAAAATAAAAAATGACACAAGAATCGGACAATTTTTTGTTGTTGTTGTTGTAATTCTTCATATTTATTGGTATTTCCTTGTCCATTCGAAGTAGCATCAAGGCTTCAATTGTTTCTGGTGCAAGATTGGCTCTCCTGTCATTAGTAATCAGCTTTGCAATGGAATTCATTCGTTCACTTGGGGCTGAGGTAGCAGGAATGGCAAGAACAAAGCTAGATACAATAAACAATACTGGAAATGTCTCTTTATTTTTTCCCCACCACTTTAGTGCTTCATTCTCCAAATTTTTTAAATCTTGAACATTTGGTGCAACAACTTCAGTTCTACTATATTGTTCAATTTCATTATTCTCAACAGGGACTGTTGAGTCAATAAAGGAAGAAAGTGAAGGCAAAATGTGGTTAGAAAAAGGCTTGGTAGAGGAGTGCTGCTTTTTCTGAGGTGGAGAATTGGTCGGTGAGGAGTTTGTCTTTTCAAAATTACAATATTGTATAAGACGTCGCAGGTTTTCCTTTGTTTCTATAAGCTTGGCAGAAGCATTTTGTCAGAAGACTTTGAAAGACTTGCAAATACGTATTTCCATACGTATTTCGTATTGTAACGCATTTATTTTCCGGTAAACGTCAACTAAATAATTACCCTAGAAACGTCAAAACACAATAATCAAAACAACGTACAGAACACTTAAAGGACACTTACTGTACACAAAACTGGACACTGAATCATATTCTCCTCTGAAATTCACTTCTCAATACTGGACACTTGTCCGAATATGGTAATTTACCTTGCACGTTCTAGCACTTATGTAAAATATCTCTTCTCTTCCCTCAGAACTACAACGGCGTAATGTGTTCCAAATAAGTGGTGGAACTTTAATAGCTTCCACTGCGAAACAATAGCAAAAGTCTTGAAATAATATAAAGCTGTGGTGAATAATTTGGATTAAAATGGAATAAATTCAAGAGAGATAATAATGCTGAACAAGACGTACAACCGAACAGTCGAACACTTTCAGAAAAGTCAATCAATTATAATCGATTTGGCCCAGAAATGCCGGCCCGGTCGGACGCCGAACATGGCGGCCGTAAAAAAGTCGGACAATGGCGGACATCGGACAAAATATTCTTCAATCAGAACCGAACATTTCGATCACGGACATCGTTGAAAATTTTTCAATTCAAACCGATAAATCACCTTGTAAAATTTTTTTGACTCGGTCGCACATCGGACACAATTTGGCCCATGTCCGACAATCTCTAAACATACGTCATAGAGTTCTAAAAAAAGTCGATTAGAGCTTGAGCGACAGCGTGTAGTTTAAACCTGTTTATTAAGATCAGGTTTTTCCCACATAATGTGTAACGCTTTTTTGATTTTTATGTGATGCGAAGTTTGGGCGTAGTCTAATTCTGCAAAAGAGTCTTTATTGGCTACATTAAAGTAACTAGTTTTTGAATAAGTTGATTTATATGAGAAGTTTATTGTAATTTTAAATGTTCTTTAACTCTTTTACTCAAATGTCGAGTGACATTTACAACTTTACACACAAATTTATATATGAGATTTGAGCAGATATGTCGAGGAGTTTTATCTTTTGTTGAAAAATATGTATTAATTTTAAAAGATGTTTTGACATTATACCAATATACAATATATAAAAAGTTAGTTATTTTTAAGGAATCTATAATTTCTTTATTTTCTTTTTTATATAGTCTGTGTAAGTTGGTTTTTAAAACGTTATCAATTAGTTTAGCCGGGTAAAGGTTTTTTTGGAGAATATGGTTATGTAAATCAGAATGTAAATTAGACCATTTGTTGTTAGTTTTGTAAATCCTACCTATTAAAGTTTTTATCATATGAAATAAAAAAAATAAAAGTAAAATTAAGTAATTTGTTAATAGACCTAAGAAAGTCTTCATTCTAAATATGCTTATATCTAACTATAAATATAGGTACGTGCGTATCTGCGATTTACGGCACCGATTTTAAAGATAAAATCTGTGACCATTTTTCCATCGCGTGCCCGTAGTAGGTGTCATAAGGATGGATTTTCCTCGTCTTTTTTTTAGAATTTTATGTTGACTTAGATAATATTTTAAAAGTAGAGTGTTATAAGTTTATTGCAATTTGTTGTTTTTTTTTTTGCAGTTACTAACGTTTTTAGTGATTTCATTGCTACTGAAAATTTCGTTCCTGTTCTGGAAGTGAATTGACATTGAAGGCATGATGGGTTTTTTTTCTAACTTTTCAGTCAATTTTATATATCTATTTTCTATGTATCTGCCAAATTTCATTAAAAAATAATGACACGCTTATACTCTATTTTTGCACGCAGTAAAGGTACCAAATGTTCTTCTGTTGTGGAGGTCGTGGGAGGAGGGGGGGATTCACGATTATGAGCATTTTGTATATTTGAACTTTTTTATTCATTAAAAAGTTGTTTTTTAAGAAGAATGAAACTTTACTAAAAATATTGGTGATTTTTTTAAAGTATTCAAAACATGATATACACACAAAAAAAAAACTATACTATATATTTATTTATATATATTTTATTTAAGATTCAAGTGATTTTTTTTTCCGTTGCATGTAATATAGCTTTTTCAAAAAAAAAAGTGTAACAATGATTAAAGCTGATTCAATAAAATAATTGTAATGATTATTAAAAAAAAATTTTAGAGCATTATTGAACCTAAAAAGAATCATCTATTTTATGGTAAAGCCAAAAATTATTTAGCTTGTAACTTTACAATGCCAACTCATTTAAATATTGATTATAGTCATGGACATATATTAAGTATATACATATCCAACAATGAATCATTTAAAACAACTGTTAAAATAGTCAATAAACTTTTTAATTTCAAAGTATGTAGAAGTCAGATTGTGCAACTAGTAAATAGATTCAAATTAATTTTGTAAGGGATTCTAAACAATTTATTAATATCTGTAACATGCTCTTTGCATACCAAAAATCAATATCTGCTATACCACAACCATTGCATTCAACCACAAGCTCAAGTAACATTGTTTCATGCTTTTCTATTTTATCTTCTCAACACATCAATATTTTATCTGTATCAAATAGTAATCACTTCCTCTTTCTTTATCTGGTCCTACTTTAATAACCTCTTCTCATGAACCACTACTACCCAGGTTGAGAGCTGATCAGTTGAGTCCTTGGAAAAAACTTTTACAAAAGTGGTTAACCATTTTGGCAAATAAAAAACGAAAACATAAAGAAGATCTAAAAAGGTTTAGAGAAAAGGCAATGGCCCGGCCATACCAATTAAAATATCTAAATCAGGTCATTGCTCGCAAAGAAAAGACAATCCTTAATCTTTGAAAAAAATTTAAAGAAAAGTATTTGAATTTACAGTCAAAGAAACTTCAAAATCACATTTTAAAGCAACTTATCTTATTAAAAGGCTATGTTAAGCCAACAACTTGCTGACAAAAATTCTGAAATTCTTGTACTGCAAAATGACATACTGATTTTACAGGAAAAAGTGGAGCAAATGCAACAAATAACACAAAACACCAAAAATGAAAAATGCTACTCAGCATATATTAGTTGGTAAATTAAAAATAAACGTGACGAATGTCATGCATTCATTTATAGTTATTATTTTAATGGCTATTGTAGATTTATAATTGCCATGGGAATTATAACTTTGTATTTATATACAAATTCTATTACAATTTTGTAATAGAATGGAAGGTTAAAAAACGCTCAGAAAATTGTTTTTAATATACATATAAACGAATGCAAAAATACAACAATTAAAGCACTTATAAAGGTTGTTTTTTTTAGAGGTATAGAACTTTAAGTTGGCATTACTGTTCAAGATGGCGACCGATTTAACAGGTGACAAGTGATTTATTCTCAGTTTGGTTTGGCAATTCATCATGAATAGACTCACGCCTGAACAACGCTTGCAAATAGTTCAATTTTATTTCGAAAATAATGGTTCTGTGCGGAATACGTATCGCGCTCTACGTCCATTTTATCTTCGACAAAATCATCCATCAGAGCAGTTAATTCGATTAACCATGGAACGTTTTTGCACCACGTTTACTCTTTTTGATAACTCGCATCCCCAGAGACGCCGTACGCTGCGTACAGAAGAAGCTATTGCTACTGTAGAGCGTAGCATTGCGGAAGACCCGAATGAGTCAATTGCCATCGAGCACAGGAATTGGATCTGTGTCCATCCACTGTATGGAAGATTTTGCGGAAGGATCTTGGTATGCGTGCTTAAAAAATCCAACTCGTGCAAGAATTGAAGCCAAACGATCATCAAGCAAGGCGTAGATTCGTCGAATGGGCCCAAAACGAGATTGCCGTTGTTCCCGATTTTCATAAGCGAATTTTCTTTAGCGATGAAGCGCACTTCTGGTTGAATGGTTACGTCAACAAACAAAACTGCCGCATTTGGAGTGAAGATAATCCTCAAGTGTATGTCAAAACACCGTTACATCCAGAAAAAATGACTGTTTGGTGCGCTTTATGGGCTGGTGGAATCATTGGTCCGTACTTCTTCAAAAATGATGATGGCCAGAACGCTACAGTCAATGGTGATAGGTATAGAGCCATAATTACAAACTTTTTCATTCCTGAATTGAACAACCATGATGTCCAGGAGCTGTGGTTTCAACAAGACGGCGCAACATGTCACACAGCTCGTGCCACAATCGATTTATTGAAAGACACGTTTGGTGACCGCCTAATTTCACGTTTTGGACCTGTGAATTGGCCTCCAAGATCTTGTTATTTAACACCGCTAGACTACTTTCTGTGGGGCTATGTAAAGTCATTGGTCTATGCGGATAAGCCACAAACGCTTGACCATTTGGAAGACAACATTCGCCGTGTTATTGCTGATATACGGCCACAAATGTTGGAAAAAGTCATCGAAAATTGGACGTCCAGATTGGACTACATCCGAGCCAGCCGTGACGGTCATATGCCAGAAATTATATTTAAAATGTAATGCCACAAGATTATCTTTCTAATAAAAAAAATGATGGGCAAAGTACTATTATTGGAAACATAATTAACACAGTGAGTGGCAGAGTAGCAACAAATCATGCGTCAGTTACTAAGTTAAACCTTTTTTGGCAGAAATCATTAAATGAGCTAAACTGTCACCTTCACCCCTTGGACACAATGACCAGTTCGTGCAAGCCTTCACTCAAAGCATTAGAGACATCTAAAGGAAAACTTTTTGGAAGAGACTGCATTGCAGCAAATATTGTTTTACAGCAAAACAAACATCACTACAAGAATGCAAAAAGTACATATATAATCTTAATCCCACTTTTTTACTTTAATACAACGTAATTTTGTGAAATAAAATATATAAATCTAGAATATTTTTATTAGCATACAAATGTTTCTTATTTCACATGCTCCTTATGCTCTTTAAAATAATTACTTTATGCTATTTAAAGGTGACCCAAAGGGTTTTATATCCTTTTTAGACCAACCCAAGTTGCCCAGAGGACTGCTACCACGCTATGGAGGGAACAGACTACACATTCTTTTTCACACATGTGGTATTTTGATTTATCACTATGAAATATTGAAGACATTTCTGTTTTCTGGCTTAGCGTTTTGTGGAGATCTGACAGTTTGTTTCAAGATTTTACATCTGAAACAGGCGAAGCTTTTATATGATTGTTTCCGTTCTTGGTCACATTTAGATCTTAAATTGATAGGAAGGGGTGCAATATTAAAGGCTATGGGATAAACCTTTAAAACCAATAGTAATGATACTTTCAGCAATAGTTAGGGGATTATAGATTATTAGAGACTAATACTATGGTTTGTTTATAAATTGTTTATTTCAGGTTTCCGTGAGTTATGTACCCGAGTTATGTCCTTGGATGACAAAATTTTATATCACACTAGGTTAGAAACTTGACTACATATTTTGCAAAAATGTCAAAAATGTTCGGAACACTCTTATTGAAAGAAGCAAGAATCCTCTAATTAAACAAAAAACTGATTTTTTTGGAAATATTATTAAAGATCCCGTTTTTGATTGAATAATCAGCTTTTGCCCAGTAAGTGATGTAATGAGTAAAACATTAGCTGAATGTCTGAAAGCTGTTGTTAGTGTCATTTACAGGCAGTACAAGTGTCAGTTCAAAATGAGTTCTAATGATCAAATTATGAACCAGACTAAATCAGCAAGGCTTCACAACATTGACTCAGAAGAACTTATGGGTATATTTAGTGCTGCAAAGCAAAAAGCTCCAAATGCCACGCTTTGTGTTCTTTCAAAACTTCATCCTTGTAAAAATAAAACAACTGCTCTACTTTCCAAAAAGCCTACTGATATTCAAAACAAAATAATATAATGGGCTATTTCTAATGCCAGAAAAACTCGATTTGCAAATGCACAATGTCATAAAAAAATGATATCAGAACTTATAAAGCGAATGACTGACAAAATTCAAAATTAAAAGAACAAAGAACAGAGGAATATAAAAAAAGATTTTAAAAATTGTATGCCTTATCAGATAAAAGAAATATTTCCTGACTTAGAAAATAATGAGGCTTCTAATATTGAAGAAATTGATAAAGTGTTTCCCTTAGGGGTTAGTGGCTTGATAAAGCCACTAACAGCCAAGATATATATTTTAGTAGACTTCTTAGCATTAAAAAGAAGAGCAGTGGTATATACATAGTTTCTTATTGGAAACCAAATGAAAATGAGAATGATGACGCTGTCGAGTATGAAATGAGCAAATAACAACTATCTGCCGACATCATCAGTGGTAATATGGTAATATCATAAAAAAATGATGTGCAAATTGATTATAATAAGGTATGTGTTATTGTAAATCATAATAGAGTTTATATACTTGCATTAATAGTTTTCATTTACTGATATTAAGTAAGTGTACTGGTAAGCAATATTTTTTCAATATTTTTCTTTTTTTTTGCTGTTGTTGATAAAATTATGAAAAGATATAATTCTTTCATTGATTATTTTTATGTATCAGATCTTATTTTAGGTAGTCAGGTAGTTACCGACATCCAACAACCAGGGTTGACTTGGTTGCAACATGCTATGGGAAATCAAATCTCATTTACTATTGGTTTTGAGTCAATAACCTGGCTTTTGATATACTATTTATTATTTTTTAGAAAGATGACCTTTTGCATGCATGGACACCTGGATGTTAGTGTTAAGTAGTTTAAATCAATCAGTTTTTTTGATTATTATTTTTATACATCATATCTTTTCTTTTTCAGACAACAAATCGAAGAATTCATTTGGTTCCATTAACATTTCTGTTTTAAAGGCATAATGTGTTTTGCATCATAAGTTAAGTTATTTTAATTTATTTTTAACTGAAAACAAAAACCTTTTTTGTCCCCTAATTTTTGATGGGTTTTTTTTAGTAATTATTTTAAATATCTGATGTATTTTATCTATCATTGGTAGGTTTTAACTCAGAGCATGAAAACTGAAAAATAGACTATTGGTTCTATGGATCTTTATTAAGTCAGGAAAGAGGTTAATTTATACTTATAGATTAAATTATGCAGTAATCACATATTTATAACATATGAGATATTACTTTATTTTTCAGGACATAGGCCTTTTCTATTAATAATGGTTTTGCTATGGTGATTTATATATTTATTTAAAAATCTAATTTTTTTTTTAGATATTCTTGAAGGATCGACTTTTTCTATCTTTGGATATCAATGCTAGATTTGCTTCAAAACTAGGCTATTTTCATAGCCACAATTCTGTTAAAAACATTAATAAGCATATGGAAAACAATTAATTTAGTTTAAATTTTATATTACGAAGTATATTTTAAAACAAATAAATCTTTTATTTATTGGGGTGGGCGTATTATTCGATATTAATCAACATTTCATTTTATTAGGCAACATTTCATACTCGCAATAAAACTGACAACTTAACATTTGGACAAGGTTCTAAATTTCTGACTGCAATAATTCCTACAAAAAGAGATGTTGTGGAATATTGCTATTATGTTTGTAGAAATGAAGATGCTAAAGGCAAAGGATCAAGCTTTGCTCATGAATGTTACAAATTTTTTGGCATAAATTCGAAATTCCAACAATCGAAACAGAGAGAGTATTCTCAAAAGTATGTAGATTAATGGAAAGAGCATCCAATTTAAATAAAACTTCAAGACTTAATAGAAACATTAGTTTTTATGACAAATTGAAAGCTTTTGACAACATGTTTGACATATGTTCATGCAACTGTTATGATTTAGGAGTATAAAGAAAGAAATGCAGATGTACTTTTAAAGTCCCAATAAAAGAATGGGATGCGCTGGTTGGGCAAAAGAAACGCACAAATCAACTTGGACTACTTGATCGTGCCTACTCATCTACTAAGAAAACTGAAAAAAGAAAAAAAAACAGTTAAATACACATTCAAATGTTGAGAAAGACACTGATAGACAAATTACCGATGACAATTTTTATAAATCTGAGGATAATATCATTTTAGATGAATCTAATAATGAATATGACAAGCTATATAAATCTAATGTCTTAAAAAAATGTAACCAAAATAGGTTTCATTACAATGAACTAGCAATCATAGCAGATCGTTATCGAGTCAGTTGCAGAGAAACTGCTGCTATTGTCAATGCTGCTCTAAAAGACATGGGTATACTAAATGAATCAAATATGCTTGATAGAAAAAAAGTAGAAAGAGAAAGACTTCGTGTTGGACAAAAAAATGTAAATGAGAGAAAATGCGAATTTTTGAAATTACAATGTATTGGTTTTGATGGAAGAAAAGATAATACAATAACAACTGCGGGGATAATTAAAGAAGAACATATTACAATTGTTAGAGAACCAAGCAGCAGCTATATAGATCATCTAACACCTGATAATGGAACTTCTCGCTGCATTGCTAATGAAATTCTTCATTTAATATTTGAAACTGGCAGCAGCGGTTCTTTAAATGCTCTCTTATGTGATGCAACTGTAGTAAATACTAGAAAATTTGGAGGAGTGATAAAATTAATTGAAACAGAACTTGATAGACCAATGCAGTGGCTCGTTTGTCTGCTACATTTGAATGAATTTCCATTTAAATATGTATTTGAGTTGATTGATGTAAAAACTTCTGGCCCCGGATCATTTAAAGGAGAAATTGGTAAAAAAACAACAGAAAACTTAACTAATTTAGAAGTAGTTCCTTTCAAAAAAATCAATGGTTCTTTTCATTTAATTCCAGATAATATCTTTAGTGAATTAAGTTCAGATCAAAAATATCTTTATAGTATCTGTTTATCTATTTAATCAGGAGATGTTTCAAATGAAATCTCTAAAAATTCTCCCGGAAACATTCATCATGCTCGGTGGCTCACAAGAGCAAATCGTATTCTACGCTTTTACATTTCTACAGAAAAGCCAACAAAAGAACTTATTGACTTGGTTACAATAATTATGCAATGCTATGCACCAGGATGGTTCCAAATCAAATCAAGTTATTTGGAAATCAATGGTGCTCAAAATTTTTGGTATATTGCTCAACTAGTTAAAAATGCAATTATTGATGTAAAATATAAGGAGGTAATGGAGCAAGTTTTGAAGCAAAACTCATATTTCACTAACCCAGAGAACATTTTATTGGCGATGATAAGTGATGAATGAAAACAAGTTAGAACTACAGCTATTCAAAGGATACTTAAATCCAGGTTTACTAGCGAATCCAATAGACATTTCAAACTTCAAGGTTTGAAAGGCATCAGAAAATAGATATGGCTACAAAATACGTCACAAATGTGTAATAAACCTGTTGGAGTCCAGGGGGAAAATGCCTAAATTTGATTGGAAAGCGCAATGGAAATAAAACATTTATAAAAATATGCATTTTTTTGTAGCCTATAAAAATTTTTCATTCTATTTTTTTTTATATTCTTAAAAGTTTTGTTTTTTTGCTTAGAAAAGGTAATATATATGAAAAGAAAGCATTTTAAAGCTTATATCCTTTTTAAACATCTTAAACCCCTATTCTAATAAAATACCTAAACAGTATTTTAGTAGAACATTTTTGTAGTATATCTAAATCATTACAATTATATAAAATAAAATAAAACAGTTATAAAATAGTTATATATAAAAGTTTCTTATACCCCCTTTTTCTTTAAAATGCTTAAAAATCAGATTTTGTGTGCGACCCCTACGGAGGCTAGCACAGACCTAAAAATTGGTATACATCCTATACACATATATAGGAACACCCCACAATATGCTGCTTCTTAAAAAAAAAATTTGGAGTCTTGAGATAAATTTATTTTTATTTTCCTATTCTGCATATTTAATTCTAAGAACCAAATAAAAAATTTTTATCGTGTTTATTTAAGTTTTATTCAAGTTTAAAGCCAGTCTCAAATTTTATGGAACAACTTCTCCATTGTTTTCCTCACATTGAGCTGCCAATCGAAACCGTTACGTCCATATCTATCAGCAAAACAGTTCTCCAGAAAACAGCGGTCTATTTATTACTGCCAGAAACGATTGTAAAAAGGTTTTGTCTAATGCCAAAGCCCGCTATTCTCAGGTCATAAAATCTCGTATTTCATCACAAAAATTAGGCTCTTGTTACTTCTGGAGAATCTTTAATAGTATCAATGATAAGGGCAATCTGCTATTCTACCTCTCTTGTATGGTTCAGACTTTGTCACCTCACCTAAAGACAAAGCTCAGTTGTTTGCTGAGAACTTTTCATCAATATCATCTCTTAATTCTACTAGTTGCGTTCCACCTGATATAGCCGTCAAACAGGTTGATCCATTGCTTGACATTCGTATCACTCCAGATTTTGTATCTAAAGTGATTTCCTGCTTAGACTTTTTTACAGCTTGTGGTCTAGACAACATATCTGTTATAGTCTTGCCGATATGTTATCCGGAGCTGTCATCTATACTTTTAAAACTATTTAACAAGTGCCTATCAGAGTCTTGTTTTCCAGCCTGCTGGAAAGCGGCATCTGTTATCCCTATTTTCATATATTCTGGAGAGCGATCTAATTTATCTAACTACCGTCTTATTTGTCTTCTTCCTATCATAAGCAAGGTTTTTGAATCTTTAATTTACAAACACTTAATCTCTCATCTTGAATCTAATAACTTTCTGATCATTAATATGGATTTCGATCTTTTTGTTCGACAGCTAATAGTAATAACCAATAGGTTTTATCATACATTAGATAAAGTTGGAGAGGTTAAGGCCATTGCTCTTGACATTTTTAAAGCTTTCATTTTACAGTGGATCCGATTGAGTCCTTCCTTTCCAATCGTAGTGTAAAAGTTGTCCTCGATGGACAGCACTCTTTGCTATATCCTGAAACTTTAGGGGTTCCTCAAGGTTCGATCATTGGCCCTATACTCTTATAATTTACATAAATAATCATCCAGATATTCTGACATCTAAGGTGGCCTTGTTCGCTGATGATACTTCCATTTATTCTTGTTATAATAAGCCAACACTCTCTGATTGCTTGGAGGAGGCATTTGAGCTTGAAAAGGATCTCAATTCTGCAACAGCACGGGGCTCACAGTGGCTGGTGAACTTTAATTCAGATAAAACTAATTTTTTGTAGCTAATTGTTATTGCATTAAATTAGATCTTCCTATATTTGTGAACTTTAATATACTCGATGAGTCATCATGAGCACTGCTCTAAAGAGCTAGCGTCTCTTGTGCCATCTACTAAAATTCATTCTCGTGTTACTCGTCATTCAATTAAGTCTCATCTTTTTTCTGTGACTGTTAGTAAGCGCTCCAAAAACTTTTATTCGTCTAGTTGTTTTCCTCGAACATCAGTTTATTGGAATTCGTTTCCTTCATCTTGCTTTCCTGATTCATATAATTTGCAATCTTATAAGTCTTCTGCCAATCGTTTTCTTGCTCTATAATCTTCATTTTTTGTCTTCCAGTAACTTTCAACTTTAATAGTGGTTGTTTGCAGCCTTTTTTTGAAGCGAAGATGTTAAAAAATAATAATAATTTAAAGAAAACTTGGGAAAAATCTATGTTTCAAAACAAATGTAAGACATCCATAAATTTGTTTATTATTATGTGAAACGTAATAATATGAAGTTTTTGCACATTTGTGGCAGTCTTATGGTAAAGCACTTTATGCTAAATGCAATTATAAAGCTGGTCCAATGCGCTTTTGTAATCTTTTTGCTGCATCAATGTACCAAATGATGTTTTTGTAGTTAATTACAAAAAGTCAGACATTAAACTGGACTCAAAAACTAAAAAATGTACTGACGTTTTACAAATAGGACATTTTCTACCTGACCCAAGCTTTTTTTGTCAAAAACAGAGCCATTCGTTTTTGAAACAAAACTCTATTTTTTGCTCTAATGTCCAACAACTTGGCCAGCTATAGCTGGTGTAATTGTAAGCAGAAGGTAAATCTGACATGGTGATTTTGATTTATTTCATTTATTTATTCATTTTATTTCGCACTTAATTTGACTTTTTTTTTTGAACCAGAGAGTCAACCGAGAAAAAGCTGGTGATTTTTTTTATGTTTAGTTTTGTGTTATATTGTTTAATTGATATTTTTATATCCCTTATCAATAATGTCAATTAAGTTATAACTTTGAACTTAAAACGTCAATAATATGAAATTCATTAACGATAAAATAAAATTTACTGTAAAAAATATTATAAAATTTGTGCTCTAAAAAACCCTTTTTAAGATATTCGGACAAAGATTGCACAGAAACAACAAAATTTCTTAGAAACACATATGGTTGTGAGACTAATATTTGGACAAAAAAACAATTTGGCATCAGAAGAACAAACAAAAGGAATAAGAAAATAAGTTAAAGTAAATTCTACTAAAGAAAATTTAGTTTTTACTAAGAAACTATAGATTCTGAAAGCAGCGCTCTAATATTTTCATATTTGCAAAAAATGTTTTTCTTGATCTATTCAACACACATTTGCAGTTTCAATTTAAAGAATTTTTAATACAACTTCTTTTTGAATTAAAAATGTTTTGATTTTTAGGTCAATCCGGTTGCGGCCGGAATTACATTATTTCAGGCCGGAATGCCAGAATTTATTTTTTACTTTTTTTTTAAGATTTGTGACACAGACTGTGTAAATCAAATCAAAAAATCATTGTTGTACAGGGCAATGAAGAACCATAAGTAAACCTAGGTAAAAAATACAAAATTAACTAACACAATGTAATTTTAGGTAAAGCTACAGTTAAGTGGTAAAAATAACTTTATATTTTCACTTGTTGCGTTCACGTCAGTGGAGGCTTTTTAAACATTAGAAACTTTAATTGAAATAATAAAAGAAAAAAGATTGCTGCCCCATGCCAAACCCTTAGTCGATACAGCAGTACTTCTTTGTAGCAGCAAGCTATGAGATAGTCGATGAAGCAACACTCTCTTGTAGCAGTAAGCTATAAGATAATTGATGTAGCAGCACTCCCTTTTTGCAGCAGGCAGTAAGATAGTCGATGTATGTACTAAATATTTCTTCATGTTTATATTAAAAAGTCATCTATTTGAGCAAGTCTACACAAGAAATTCCAACAAGCGAAAAAATAAAATTGTTTTAGACCGCGTAATTGTAGCTTTGCCTAATATTATTTATAGTAACCCCTTATGTAAGGATTTCTAAAAATTTAGGAATATTGTGGTGCAAAAAGACTTGCAATCCAGTTTTTAGCAACAAACGAGTTCTTTTTTCATCAAGAATATTACCTCCCTCTGAGAATTGTCTCATTTTTAATGAGACTATTCTCATTATTATAAATATTATGCATTAAAACTTTCAATAAATAAAATTATAAGAAACAAAAACAACATATTAGATTTAAATGAAACTAGAATCAAATTAATGGTATAGGTTATATATATATATATATACATATGTATGTATATATATATATATATATATATATATATATATATATATATATATATATATATATATATATATATTTATTTATTGTTGTTTTGATTATGTAATAATAATAATCAATTTTTTTCGATTTGAGAGTGATCAATGTAAAGTGAAATAATCACAAAATAGATCAATAAATAAATAAAAAAAGGTAAACTTATACGTATGCTGATAAAACAACCAATCTTTACAATTTATCTAAAAATGATTATAACCACTTGTTAAGAAATCACTTCAAACTATACATTATCTAACTCAAACATAATAAATTTAGTAAACTTAGAAGGTAAACGTTATTTGAAAAATCATGAAGTTTTCAATAAAATTGACATTAATACATCTTCCAATTGTTTTATCAAACAAAAGACCATAAAGATAGTTTTGAAAACAATCCGACTGTCCGTTTATTGAATCCTGCTAAAAACGAGGTTGATAGAATTAGTAAAGATATTCTTTTTAAAATTAATACAGACCTAAGTATTACATTACAATTAAATCAATGGAAAAACACTCAAATTGTTATCGATTGGTTTAAGGTCATAAAAGATAAACACCTTTACAAATTTTTAGCTTTTGATATTATTGACTTCTACCCTTCTATCAGTGAAACACTTCTTAAAGACTCTATCAATTTTGCGAAGCAACACCTAACATTAAGTAAAGAGAACATATCACTAATTTTTCATCCAAGAAAGTCTTTGCTTTTTAATAATGATCAAGTTTGGATAAAGCAATCAAGTGGTTTATTTGATTTTTCCATGGGGGTGTTCGAGGGTGCAGAGGTTTGTGAGCGAAAAGGAATATTTCTTCTTTATCAAATTTCAAAATATTATATATCAAGTTTAAGGTTGGTTTATACCGTGACAATGGCTTGGTAGTTTTTAGTAATAAATAAAAGAAGCTAATTTAGTTACTATAGTTAAGTGGAATATTCTCAGGCGATGTAAAGCATATAATCCAACATCCAAATCTTGCAAATTATGTTTCACCGAAAAATATGAAATTTTATATTTTAAAAATACTAATTTATCGAATAAAAGGAGTGAGATTGTTTCTAAATGTAGATATAGAAACAGATTTCTTTTTTCCCAATATGATACTGGCGATTAAAAAAGATGTTTTTCCATATTATAATTATTATTACTATTATTTGACGTCAGAACTCATTCCGTTGTTTTTTTTTAATTTTGTAACGGTTTTTTAATTATATTTTTGAACGGGTTTTTCTTGATTTAAATGTATGGTTGATGAGTGCCGCAAACGGCATGAAACTTTAAGTACCGTAAAAAAATTGTTTTTTTTTTCCATCTTACTTTTATATGTATATATATATATATATATATATATATATATATATATATATATATATATATATATATATATATATATATATATATATACATATATATATATATATATATATATATATATATATATATATATATATATATATATATATATATATATATATATGTATATATTTATATCTATATATATATATATATATATATATATATATATATATATATATATATATATATATATATATATATGTATGTATATATATATATACATATATATATATATATATATATATATATATATATATATATATATATATATATATATATATATATATATATATGTATGTATATATATATATACATATATATATATATATATATATATATATATATATATATATATATATACATATATATATATATTAGGTTGATGAAATCTTATCTTTTAAAAAACATCTTACGATATTTTTTAGAAGATTATGTGTCGTAAATTTTTTTATCAAAACAATACTATTCAAAAATCTGTTAAATAAAATGAGGCGTATATAATGCATTTTTATAGTCGCTGATATGTGGAGCCGCGACACAATTGCTTTTGCGCGCTCTCAGACAAATACTACCTTAAGTTTGATAACATAACTTATTCAACAAAAAAGCAGTTGTAAAATGTGTTCATTTTGCTAAATGGTTTACAGGTTCAAAAAAAGTGTTATCTATAAACATCTAAGACAACACGTTGACTATTTTGATATGCTTTTTGTATATTAGCTTTAATTTTTCTAATCAACTTATTGTAGCGAATGGCCGGTTGAGGGCCGGTAGATTCTTACTATATTACTTTAATAATTACTTATTTATCTCAATTTAGAAATATTATAAATAATTTAGAACATATAGATATCTAAAATATAGAAACTCGTTTATAAATGATTTCCAATGTTTCCAAAGAGTGGGAACACACAGTCATTAACAAAAATAAAGTACAACGCTCAAATTAACCATGTTTTTTTACATTACTTCTTATTCATAATGCAATTTGTATTGTAGATTCACAAAATTTTATATAACAAAATCATTTAAAAAGAAATACTTCCAACTAAGTTAAATTTCATTCCTAATTTTTTCTGCTGGTTACTATTAGAGGTGTTTTTACTAAATATGTCAGAGCTATTCCAAAGTCATACTTTTGAGGTCTCATCACTCGTAAAACTTTTTAAATAGCCTTAAAAGTCTTAGTCTCAATTTTATTTTTTTAAGAGCTTATAAATACTCCTCGATTGTTTTTATTTTGGATACCTTACATGAAATTCCCAGCTGGCAGACTTAGACACTGATCTCAGATCAAATTTCATTAAAGTTGTAACAAATACTTTTTTAGACTTATTGATATTTTCCAAAGGGTTATTACCCTCACTGTTTAGTTTACAAGTTCAGCTAATTTTATCATTTAGTATATATTTAAAAATATTCTCTAAAGTTGGTATAGAATCTGTGCGGAAAAGTAAGTTTTCTTTACAATTTATAGCAAATAGATTTATAGTAAAACTTCTATGAATTTTATTCATGAAAATTTATTTAGAGTTTACTTTTTTAAATCTCATAAATTATCTCTTTTAATCGTATTTTTATTGATTATAACCTAAGATGTTTCTAGAAGTTTTACATCTTTTGCTTTACTTATTTAATGGAACTTTATGGAACATTTAACTTATATAATATAAAACTAATTTTTTTTTAACTTGTCTTCTTGTAAGCTATTTTTATAAATGATTATATTATTGTAATCAAAATTAAAAAAGTCAAGAAAGATAAGATTTATTGATGTTATATATAAATCATTAATGTAAAAAATGAACAAGAATGGTCCTAAAATAGAGTCATTGATAACTCTAATAAGTTAAAACCACTTTTTTTTTTTTTCTAAAAAAAACGGAAAAACTTTATGTTTTGTGCATTACTTTCAGAGGTCAGATATCTTTCTTAACAAAGTAAGTTTTTTTTATTTTGCGATATTTATATGGTTGTTAAAATTTTAATAAAAATATTTAGTTAGAATTAAATGACATTTAAATAGTTTATTTAATCAGATTAAAGCTGCTTCTGGTCTGGTGATTAAAGCTGATTTTCTAAGGATGGTACGACTAAAACTTTTTTTTTTAAGTTTAAATTCAAAAATGTAATCATTATTCTACTAAAGTCATTTGGTTTCTTCCTCAGATGAAGTTTTTCCTAAAAGAATAAAATTTGTTTACTACGTTATCTATTTTTTTAATTATTTATTTTTTTAATATATTTTTGAATATTTCTACAGTAAATTTCCGTTAACTCGAACCTCCGAGGAACCAAGGAAAACGGTTAGACTAAACGAATGTTCGACTTAAGCAAAGTAAAGCAATTGTTGTTGTTTTCAAGGGACTATAGAAAATAGTTCGAGATAACAAAAGTTCGAGTTAGCCGGTGTTTGATTTACCCGGAATTAACTGTATTTTAATAATTTTATGATTTAGTTGTCAAGGTTTATATATATATATATATATATATGTATATATATATATATATATATATATATATATATATATATATATATATATATATATATATATATATATATATATATATATATATATATATCTTCAAACGAACCTGCACACTTACTAGCTTTTACTAGCACTACGAGTTTTATCTATCCATAAACTTATTATTATGTATAAAAGTCATTCACTTTTAAATTATCTACGATAAATAATTTTTTTAACTTCAAGCAATTAGTTACATAAAAGTAATGAAATAAAAACTATTTATTTAAATAGTATTTATGCTGACTAGTTTATTATAAAGAAAACGTTAACTTCTTAAATTAATAAGCTACAAGTGTAAGCTATCAAGTTATCAAGCAATGGGTTTACACTATTAAATAAGTTTAAAAAATTTTACATTTGTTGTCTTTTCTAATTAATAAACAAAGTGAAAACAGAACTTTCCTCTCCTTTTCATTCAGCTCCTTATTGCTTTTACAAATATAACTACGATAAATATCTCAAGCACTGGTTTTCAAACGGGTTTCTGTCTATCAAGCGTAAAACTGTCATCCCTAGAAATAGACGGTCAACGCATTGCTAAAATTAAAATGTTTATAGTCAAATTAAATTCAATATAAAAATGGGCTGAAAGAAGTTTTGGAACAACACCTTGTACTAATGACGCCAATGGTCATGCTAAGACGACAAATGAATTTTATTTTGCTATTGAATAACCCACGAATCGACTAAATACTAAGTTTTTTTGGCAAATGTTTTTAAATAAAAATCATTATACTTTTTTTTTTTGTATTTTCTAATAAAACTCTTATGTACAACATTTAAATAAAAAATGATAAAACTTATTAATATAGTTTTTTATGTTCTTTTATTTGGCGTTCACCATTTTACTCGATCATTAATTTTTTAATAGAATATAAGTAGATAAATTATTTTTAATAGAATATAAGTGAATAAATTATTTTTATAGAATATAAGTGAATAAATTATTTTTTATAGAATATAAGTGAATAAATTATTTTTTTAATAGAACATAAGTGAATAAGTTATTTTGCTCCTGATTAGTTGCACGTTCTTATTTATACTCCATTTGATCTTATTTACTGTAAATGTCATTTTTTGATTAGTGTTGTTTTTACTGATATTATTGTTCTCAAAAAATACAACGACGCAACATCGAGGTATTGTTAAAAAAAATTAATTATAAATTAAGGCTGGGTAATAATAAATACCGGGTGCGTAATAAAAAGTGATGCAAATAGAACAGAAAAGACAAACTTTTTGTTATGAAAAATAAAATCTTTTTACAAAAAAATTTCTAAAATAAAAATTGTTTCCTACCATGTCTAAAGTAATTTTCAACCGCTAAATCCATGGTACGTCTTTTGGATGTAATCACTCGAAAAACGATCTGAGGCCTTAATAAGGGGAGTCTTGAAAGACCCAGTGCTTGAGTAGGGTTTTTGCTCATGCATCTGACTGAAGCTTAGCCCACTTTGAATACACCAGATGATTAACATCTGGAGAGTTAGGAGGCCACCATTTTTTTTGTTTTTATTTCTCATTTTGAACTAAATTAAAATATTATTTTTTAAATATTATTATAGTAATTTACACATCAAAAGCTTCCCACAAATACCAAAAACCCTAGTTTAAATTTAAATTTTTGGCGGGAAATTCTGTTGTTTTTTTTTATTTATGAACCATTTTTTATTATGCATTCGGTAATAGTATTCATGTAAAGTTGCTTATATAACTTATATAAACAGTTTTTAAAAAAGCTAAATCAAAATATGTATTATATTATTTTGTTTTTATATTTTATTATTAATATTTATTGTCGGCTCAGAGCAGCAAAAACTTTTGTGACGCAGATGTTTGTGCGCCAAACAACCTTGGTTAACCAAACAACCTTGGTTAACCAACAACCTTGGTTAACCAGCGTTCGCATGTTGTTGGCGTTCTTTTATAACCTTGCTCACTGGAGTACTTTAGTAAAGCTTACTTTACTGCTTACTTTAATAAATTTATTATTTATATAAATTAATAATAATAAATTTAATAATAATAAGTAATATTATACATTTATTAAATAATAATAATAAATTTAATAATAATAAATAATATTATATATTTATTAAATAATAATAATAAATTTAATTATAATAAATAATATTATATATTTATTAAATAATAATATTAAATTTAATAATAATAAATAATATTATATATTTATTAAATAATAATAATAATAATAAATAATATTAAGTTTATTAATCCATTGCTTACTTTAATAAATATTAAGTAGATCGGATACGTACTTTAAAAAAAAAAAGGTTTTATGGGGTAAAAAGAAACCACTGATTTTTGAGAGTTTTAAAATTTACTACTATGTCACGTTGCATTAAAAATTAATTGTTTGCTTTTTAAATTATACATAGTAGTTGATATAGAAATAGATAATCAGGTTGGGGTCGTCACATTTTACTTTATTACAAAGTAATTAAGTAAAAGTAAAATTTAGTGCTAAACTGAAATTACTTAAGTAAAAGTAAAAAAGTATGTTAAAAATACTTTTAGTAACAAAGTAAAAAATACTTTGCAGGTCGCGTTATGTAAGGTCATTATGTGATGAATTGGTGTTACTAATGTTGTTAAAATAATGTTATTATATCAAGTGTTACGTAGGAAATGACCGGGGCTAAAAATAAGACTTTTTGAAAACCTGGCCTCGGCCCCGGCCCTGGCGAAACAAAATTATGCAAGGATTTATAGCAGGGGTTAGAAAAAAATTTGTAATTTTTATTGCATGATAATTTATTTTTATATCCTTTAAATTATTTATAATATTTTAAATTCTAATTTTTACTTATTATTACTTAAAATTTACTTTTAATTTACTTGCAATAAAATTGCAAGCAACCACTATTAAGTTATGAGTTATTTTAAAATAGAGGATTGGTACTTGGAAACGGTTAACTGAAGACTCAAAAAGTTGTAGTTGTATAAAAAAGGAAAACATGAAAATGGGTAAGAGTTAACATGAAGGTGCAGATGCAGAAAAAGGAAGCAACTTGTTTAGTAAGAAGCCAAGTAAGAATGAGTTTTGGTTTATTGTAATAGTGATAATGGCTCATTTGAACATTGACCATGATGGTATTTGTAGAAAAAGGTAAGAAATACAACCTTACAACAATGGGAGAGTGGCTTAAGCTTGGCAGATAAAGCAGGTCTAATTACATTTACAGTGTGCTTTTAGAATTTGTCTGAGAGTAAGAGGGTTGGTATTAGTCAATATAGGAATGTCAATCATATTACAATATTTTTTTGAAATAAATAAATTAGTTTTGTTGTCTAACAAAATTTGTGGATTTCAAGTCCAGAATTTAAATTCACAAGTCACTGCAAGCCTTAGGCTGTTACAGAAGAGAGATCATATTAAAAACCGGCTGCTTGTTCTGAAAATTTTTTTGTCAAGACAAGAGTATGAAGTTGATTTGTCAGCAAATAAAGCCATTTTAGATGTAAAATTTTCATGTAGATTGTTATTGTAGATAAGAAACATTACAGGAGCAAAGATTGAACTTTGTGGTACCCTTAAAGTTACCTGAAATAATGAAGAGTGTAGGCATTCTTGAATAACTTTAATACTGCAGCTAGAAAGAAATAATTTAATAATCTCAAAAACTTTATATAAAGAAAACTAATAACAGAGCGAAGGCTAATATTTTGAATTCTCTTTGAATTCTCTTTGAATTCTCCAACTATCCTACAATTATAATTGTAGGATAGTTGGAGAATTCAAAGAGTTTTGAAAAATTGAAACCACTTGTTTAGCCTTTTTTTAAAGTTTGGCGAAATTTGATTAGAGTTATGGAGAACACTTTTTTAGACTATTATGGAAATCTTGTCTTAGCACAAACTGAAGAAGTGTTTAATTGAGAATTAACTTTAGCATCGGAAGCCAGAGTGATTTAGATGTTTAAAAATGGGTAAATCTGTTTAACTATCAGGAAGAGTATGGCCATTAGATTCAAGAGTCAAATTGGAGTAGGATTTCTTTGCAAACAATTTTGCTTTATTCTGGTGAGAAGTAAAAAGATCAGATCTAAGAATTAGAGATTAAATGTAAGTATTACTTTAGTTAATGACACTGTTGAAGACTTATGAAAAGTCTCTAGAACATCTGTGATTAAAACATCTGTGATAAAGTATAAGGTTTAGTAAACTGAGAATAACAGAAATTAATAACAGACAGGACCTTTTACATTGACTTCTTTGAGTAATAAAAGAATATTTGTTCTTAAGAGACGGGTTCTGGTACAAAATATAAAAAAAATTATTACTGTTTAATAAAGCAACTGCTCAAGAAGGAATAAAAGTTTCCAAGATACGTTTTATGCATACATATTATGGATATAAACATATGTTTGCTATTTATTTAGATGCTGGCATACAACATCCTTTCATATTTATATAAACTTTAGTATTTATATGGTGTAGTATTTGCCGAAAGAGAAGATGATTGGATGGATGTGTGGTGTGACTCAAACAAGACAAAAAAATGAGGCATAATCTTAGACTGATTAGAAAAAAACGTTCTATCGAACAACATTTGCTAGAGAACGTTAAAGTAATTTAGGTAACAGCATGTAGAGAGGTAGCAGCTTCAGGAGAAAATGGTAGTGGCAGAAGTAAGAAAACTTGAAGAGAGTGCCTTAGATATTGTATAAATAAACTTTAGTTAAGGAAAGAAAATGCTCTAGATTATTTATATTAGAGAAAAAGCATAAAAAAGGAAGGCTAAAGCCTAATAATGATGATGATGATGATGATGATGATGATGATGATGATGATGATGATGATGATGATGATGATGATGATGATGATGATGATGATGATGATGATGATGATGATGATGATGATGATGATGATGATGATGATGATGATGATGATGATGATGATAATGATGATGATGATGAAAATGATGATGATGATGATGATGATGATTGTGATAATGATCATGATGTTAATGATGATTATGATGATCACGTTGATCATAATGATGTTAATATATATGCATATATAAACACAAAATATAACATGAATTTTAAATAAATAATATACTTAAGGACGTATAAACGTTTATACAGCCCCGGTCACAAATCCGGCCCCGGCAGCTGCTATATTTTATCAAACAACATTCAGCTTCTCTTTTGTTCTCCAAAAAGTTTAAATCAATTCCTTTTTTCGAAGTCTTTGATCCAAAAAAAAAATTTCGACAGACAATTCTGCGTTCGCGATTAACTAATTGAATCTGCTATCTGTGTCAGCATCCATGTTTACCACAATTAGGTTGCAGCACTGGGTTGAGCTGTTGCGAAGAAGGAACTGCATTTTCTTTTTAAGGTCATTGTAACTAGCTACAGGTATGCGATATACAACTTTTTTTCACACTCCAGGATATCTAAAGCTTGAGCAAGAAGCTTCATATCAGAGACATTCTCGGCTGTAACAGCTACTTTAGCTCGTTAAAACTGTGGAAAATAAAGCTTGTCTCAAACGCCATTCATTCTATCGATTCTTTTAGGCGTTATCAGACTGTTTATACGTTCCACTAACGAAATGATTTATTAATAACATCTGTTTAATAATAAATCGTTTTGTATGTTTCATGACACCTGATATTTTGTTAACGCTGATCAAATAATATTTTTTGAAGACTGCGTCATATTCAGCAAATAAACGTGAGTAGCTATTAAGTATATTGAGCGGCAAGTATATCGTTGATGAAGGCGGAGATATAATAGCATAGCTGCGTTTTCTCATAAACGTTTTTAAATAGTTTTCCAAACAGACAGTCAGTTCATTTATTATGTTGCGTTTTTAGGTTACCTATCTGTTGTGTTCAATATGCAGTTTGGCGTCTTAATGCAAAATTGGAATCTACTTTTCAAGTGGTACCGGTTTTGGTTTTCCTGATATTATGCGTATTATACAATTTATTTGAACCAATAAAGTTCAAGTACTTTTTTCTTTTTTTCTGAAAGTGAAAAAGTAACTAAACTAAATATAAAATCTTTGTAAATGTAACTCGTTAAATATAGAAGTACTGCAACAAAGTTTGTAACAAAGTAAATGTATTTTGTAACATCAACTCAGTAGATAACCATAATAGATAATGACAATAAAAAAAAAAAAGTTTGAGTCCAAAAGCAAACGTTTGAGGTAACAGACTACCAATATAAAAGAATTTATTATTGTTGCTTTGATCATTTTGATGACAAACAACACTTTAAGCAATTGATTAGCTAAAATCTTTTCCACAGAAAAAAAAACATATTCTAAAACTTATTAGTCCCTGTGTAAAAAAGGTATTTATTAATAAAAAAAAATAAAAAATTCACTTCCTGATGTAATCCACAGTTATTAAGGGTAGTAGCTCTCTTAGCAAAATATTTGCTTCACGATGGATTTCCTTCAGGAAAAAAATACACCTAATTATACTGGAAAAACCATTAAGTGAATTAAGTATAATAGGATTTTTGAAGGAAAATAGTCTTTTTTAATATAAGCAATATGGTTTTCGATCAAGTTACTCTACAGAGCATGCACTAAAACAACAAGTTGAAACTATCAGCTTCTTTTCATAATAAATTTAGTTTAGGTGTATTTTTTAAACTTTTCAAAAGCATTCAATACCCCTGCGATCAATTGTTTTTGATCATTTGTCTTCTTAACGTTCTTTACATAAGAATGTTTAGTAAACATTTAAAAGACGTTTAAAAGACAACTACACTGAAACCTTTAGAAATAACACATTTATTGACAACGGTCCAAACAACAAGTGCCTGTTGGGAAAGGGAACAATCAGATCTTATTATAAAAACTAAAATGGAAAATCGCAAAAATATCAGTAAATTTTTGTTAGTAACTTAACTGATAGAAAACTGTAACAAAAAACAGTTTTTATTTTTAAATGACTGTCAAATTAACTTTAGACAAATGAACTTACAATATCATGTGTTGCCCCACAAGGCTTAATCTTGGATCTTCTATCATTTTAATTTATGTTAATTGAAAGACGTCATTGTTTGATGCTCTATATGCTCAATATAGACCATATAGAGCATCAAACAATGACGCCACTTTGTTTTATGCTCGCAGTAACATTAGCTATCTATTCCAAGTTGAAAACAAGGAACCAACAGTCTTTAAATACTAACAAAACTAAGTTTTCCTTATTCTAGACTAAACAAAAGTTTTAATATGTTCCTGCGTCCTTACTCGTATTATGTATAAGCAAAATCAAAATTGTGTGCTCCTTCGCAAACAAGTTACTAAGTGTTTTAATATATAAAAATTTATCCTGGAGAGATCGTATTAATTATTTTAGCAATATAATCTCAAAAAAATATATATCTTATTTAAAACTTGTCAAATCTAAGATTCTCATCTACATTTTGCATTCATAAATAACTGTTATGATAATATTGTTCGAGTTAGATGTTATGTTAATATTGTTTTGGGTAGTAAAAGTAAACCTAAACTCATATGTCTCAAATGTCTGTATAAAAAAACTCCCATGGTTTTAAAAAATATTTTTGTAATATATCAAACCAATACAATACTTGATCTAAAGGAGGATTCTCCGTAAATCAAAAACTACAAGATTCTCCATTTCCTATCGTAATCCAATGTAATAGAACTTTTTAACAACTCTGTTACGTAAACTTGGAGAAACAAATACTGTTCAAAAATTCAAACGTCGCATAGTTGCACTGTCAATCAAGATTCATTATTTAGTTTTTTTTTAATAACACGCTTTTTTTTTTTACCCAAAGTTGTGAATGATAAGATTCTTTCATCTTAAGCTTCTCCTGTCTTGTATTTATTATATATACTATAGTGTATTTTTTTTTTATTTAGTATTTTTAAATTTTTTGTAATTAATTACTTTATATAAATAAGATAAAAATGGATAAATAACGACTCAGTAAAAAAATATAGAATAAAAGTTTTGTATATTAAACGTCATCCCAAATTAAAAACGTCATCCCAAATAGAAATGTTATTACTTGTATGTTGTCAGAGTCTGCTTTGAACTTTCTTTGGTTTGTTTGAAATCTTTATTTTTACTTGTTTTGATTTATAACTTTTTATGTAAATTTTTTTAGAAAAAAAACCATGGTGGTCAACAAAGATTTAATTTGTCAATTACAATACCGGGATTCTGCAAAGTATCCAAACAATTACTTTTTAATTGCAAGTCATGCAGTTAATATTGTTTTTACACTTGTATTCAATCTTGCATTAGTTTTGGGGTTATACTTTACAACAAGAAATAAAAACTACTCCCGAAACGAAAAACTTGTAATAGTTTTATCAATTGCTGATATAATAAATACTATGGTAGTTTCAACATCTCAAATTGTATTGCTTAAACGTGTTGAGTACTTTGGTTGTTTAGAGATCTCAACAATATTATTTTTTCGCGTTTGGTTTCTAGGTGTGAGCTGTTCGATTTTCGTAATGATATCATGGGAAAGATTTTTTACTGTTCTGTATAACAATAAGATCTGTGGCATTACTATTAATGATGCATATTCAATTGGATACTTTGTCTTAGTTGTTTTTTTCTCCTTTTCAGCTGGAATTTGTTATGGATTTATCTATGCTTCTTCAAACATGTATCTACAGTTTTTACTATACATTGGAACGGGTTGCTTTACGTTGGTTTTACTTTTAATGATTGTTGTTGCAAACATTTCAACGTTAAATGGAATTAAGAAAAAATTAAAACACAGTTCTCTTGAAGTTCAGAGAAACGCAGCACTTGAAAGTCGTATCACAAAAACGGTAGTTATAATTTCTCTTGCACATGTGTTGTTTTTTTGTCCTTGCATTGCGGCGCAGTACTATATGTCGTTTATATTTTCAAAAGATGATATTTATATAATTCCTCCTGCTTTGAAGATACTTATATGGACACTTGTAATCAGGAAAACAAGTTCTTGGATAAATGCAATTATTTACACATTAAGAAACAGAAAACTTTCCAGATTCTATTATGCAAGAATAAGCTCTATGTTTGGAAATAGAAGCGCTAAAACTGGTCCGGTTAAATTCATTCGTTAAATAAAGTTTAAACACGATATTAGCAAAATAATTTTATAGACTAAAATTATTCTGCACCATAATAATGCGTTACTTTAAAAACCTAGACATTTTTTACTTGTATACCTATTGACAGGAGTATTGAACCATATGCTTGCCCGGTTATCAACCCTTGCTCGTGTTTTTTGGAATTTTTAGTATGTTTATGTCTATCTGCATTTTTGTAAAATAAACTTTTCATCAGTTTATTCTTTTAAAATTAGGATAATAAGTTTTGAAAACATTTGAAAGCTTTCTTTTATATACATGACAAAAAACTTAATTCATTTTATTATATTTCATTTCATTCAGATATTAATATGGTTTTGTATATATATATATATATACTAGCATGAGTTACCCGGCGTTGCCCGGGCCAATATTTAAACTGGCTTACCTGATATCTGTACACAAAAATGGGCCCAAAAATGGGCCCAAAAAATGGTCCCCTCTGACCCCCGGGGTCAGGGGGCCCATGACCCCTCTGATCCCCGGGGTCATGACCCCTCGGGGTCATGACCTCTGATCCCCGGGGTCATGACCTCTGATCCCCGGGGTCATGACCCCTCTGACCCCCGGGGTCATGGGGCCCATTTTTGGGCCCCCTTGACCCCGGGGATCGGGGTACGGGGTCAAAACCCAGCTAAGAACCTTCTCCCCCTCGAGGACTACCCCCATGCCAAATTTCATCGAGATCGGTCCGGCGGTTTGGATTTCTATAGAGAACAAACAAACAAACAAACACACACACACACACATTGCCCTTTATATATATAGTAGATATATATATATATATATATATATATATATATATATATATATATATATATATATATATATATATATATATAGTAGATATATATATATATATATATATATATATATATATATATATATATATATATATATATATATATATATATTTGCCCACTGTAAGTTTTCTATTGTTTATTAATTAGTTTTTTCTGCTAATTACAAAAATAAAAAAAATTTTCTGCATCATCGACCGTTTTCAAGTTATAACGTTTTTAGCGTCAACCGGCTGCTGCGCGCTTGAAAAGTTTTATGAGACACAGTTTTATGAGACACATAGAAGTTTTATGACGATGTATGGGTCCATACATCGTCAGTGTCTCATAAAGCATTTTTTATAAAACGAAAAATATCTTTCTTTCGGTTGCTGAATTGTGGCTTTAGTAGTCAGAAACTTTGAAGAAGCGATAGAACTAAATAGCATTGACGCGCAAGTAAAAAAACTAGGCGAGTAAAGATTTTTAGAGCATTAATGAACAGATAGAGACAAAAAAATTTAACTTTTAGTGAAGAGTCACACAAGATTGAGTTTTAGTTTAGGAAAAATATGTTAGCTTGTTAGTGCAGCAAGCATTATAATATTTGTAAAAAGAAAGAGAGATGCAACTTTGCGACGATGGAAGAGAGACTGAAGTTTGGCAGCTAGAGCAAGTTTTACTATATTTACAATAAGATTTAAGGCCTTTTCTGGAAGAGAAAAAGCATCGTTAGAATTTGTAGAGATAAAAAATAAAAAACAAAATAAAACAAAATAAAGATTGGCAACCTTTAGGTTGCTAACTTCGCAACTAGTTGTACATATGATTGGATTCAAGATTGGTTGCTTGTTTTAACCAATCAAAAATTGATGAAAAGACTGGAGTAGTTATGTCGTTAGTAAATGAAGCTAGTTTAGATATAAGATTGTTGGGAAGAATTAATGTAGATGTAACACAGGACGAATCTTGTGGCAAGAATTAATGTAGATGTAACATAGGATGGAATCTTGTGGCACCCCAGATGTTACCGGAAACAAAAAACAGTGTTGGGCTTTGAGGACAACTTAAATATTGCAGTTAGAAAAGAATGGTTTAATAATTTCTTATACTTTTCTTAATAATAATTAATGGAAAAGACCAGCATGCCAGATTTTATGAAAATCTTTGTCAAAATTAAAGACTATGCTACACCGCCTCTATCTAATGAATGATAAAAACTTTTTATTACAACAGTTAGCACAGTAAGTTAATTATAAATAAAAACTGATAGTTAGAGGGTCAATTAACTAGAGAGTCATCTGTAGTTCTAACTTTTTTTAAATTAGAACCACAGATATCATTTTTTAGCAGGCAAGAAAATAAGATTCAGTTAAATATTTGTTAAATAGTTTAGAGAGTTTATAACGGGCGATGCGGAAGTTATCGGACAAAATAAAAACGTCAATAACTTATTTATAAATAAAAAAACAAACTACTATTATATTTTTTTTAAATAAAGCATTTATCTTTTAATAAAAATTTATTATTTTTTATATGAAAAAACACCACCATCTGCAATTGATCTCAATTTTGCTCTGACGCCTTTCATATGCAACTGTAAAAAGTTTAAATCAATTTCTTGTAGTTTTAGTTTAATGCGATCAATCAAAACTTGCTCTGTTGAAGCTTGCCAATCTCCCTCGTAAACCTTCTGTGCCAAATGTCCCCAAAAATTTTCAATTGGTTGTGCTTGAGGCACATTTGGGGGATTGGATTCTTTATCAACGTAATAGACATATCGGTCCATCCAATTTAGAGAATCTTTAGAATAATGAGAACTTGCTAAATCTGGCCAAAATAAATAGCTAAAGTCTCTATGATACTTGTGAATAAATGGAAGAAGTCGTTTTTCTAAACATTCATTAATATAGATTGATGAATTGATCGCTACAGCCTTGGAAGTGCGAAACAATGGCTCGGACATACCACCGTCAGATATGGCTATCCACATTAATAATTTTTTTGGAAATTTCTCTTTTCCTATAAAACGAACACTTTCTGGGCATGTCTTTTTGTTGTTTGTGTAGTATCCAGAATTTCCAGGCATGTTGTCCCCTGCAAAACAAAAGTATTTTTTGTCATCGATGACTAGAAGCGATTTTGTGTTATAGAGTTGGTTAACTAGTTTCCTGCTTCTTTTCTTTGCCTTTATTTGTTGTTCTTTATTGTATTTTGGAGTCTTTTCACGTTTTCTATATTTAATATTCATTTTTTTTAACTGACGACCAATTGTCGATTGGTTTACACCGAATTTAATACCTATTTTTCTCTGACTGACCGCTTTTCGATTGTTGACAAGTCTCTTTAATTCGGCTTTCTTTTCTCTAGTCCAAGATGTCGGACGACCAGGGTGCTTTCTATTAGAAAACGATTGAACAGTTTCAAATCTTTTTAGGTTATCATATATTGTACTTCGAGCAAATCCTTCCTTTTCAAAAAACATTTTTAGTCGCTTTCGAAAAGATTCTCGTTCAGCTGCATTTAACCTCATTTTAAATAATTGTGTTTCAAATAATAAAGTTTATATTTTATAGAACGTTAATGCCTACGCCTAAAACCACAAAAACTAGTTATTATGCTCAAATAATGAAATTAGGATTTGTCCGATAACTTCCGCATCACCCGTTAAGACAGATAAGATATTTGAGACAAAAACAGGCAAATAAAGGTTTAGGGTTATCTGGAAAACAAACAAAATCTATCTGAGTAAAACACTGAGGAATACGAAAGTTTTGAGGTTTAGTACAAGCAGCATAAGTGGCACTAGAACCAAACCAGCCAGTGTGATGAACATTAAATTCATCAGTAACGATATTGTTGGCTAATGGATAAAAGGAATGGGCTAGGTCAATTTAATCAGCTATAATATAAAAAAGAGTACAGTCCTGAGAAGAATGACAAAAAACGAAAAGAAAGGTGATTTTGTGAAAAACTTATTATTAAGGATATCTTTCTTTAAATAAAACCAATATGGTTTATCTATAATAGATTCTCATCAAATAAAACTCCTAAAAAGTTATGTTTTCTTGCTTTACTTCATTCTTATTGAAAGTTTTGGCAACATAAACGGAAAATTAAGAGATTGCCTTATTTTGTGGAAAAGACTAATGGAAAATTTTTTTGTATGATAACATCAAAAGTATTAATTAAAAGTAGTTAATTTTCTAAAAATAAAAGTTACTTTCTTTAAGAAGGCTATAGTATAATCTAGTATTAATTATCGAGACATAAATTAATAAAATACGGTTAGTCTTTTTAAAATTGTTTGCAATTAAGGAAACAATGATACTTAGTGTTAGTACAGTGCTCCTCTAAACACATATATACTTCTTGGTGCTAAAATGCGAATTATACGTTTAGACTTTATTTAGAAAATAAACTCTATAAACAAATTATAAAAATTAAGTTCAAAAACATATTTATAAAAGTTAATGAAGTTTGTAAACATAATTATAATTTTAGGGGAGAGTAGGGTATTGGCGAACACCTAAGCGGGAATGCGAATTAAAGACGCCAATTATACAAAACTTATCATATTTGTTGCTTATCAATTAGTTTAACTATTCAGTCACAAACACTCAAAAGCAATTTTTATAAATCTTATTATAAAATAAAAATTAATGGCAAAAATAAAACCATTGGTGTTCGGAATTAACCTACGTACGTGGGGTAATTCCGAACACATCATAGGAGGCAATCACAAACTCTGTTGTGTAATAACTAAATACAAAAATTATACTATGCAACAACAACAACAAAAAAAGGAGTGGTTTTATATCCATAAAGGCTACAACAGAACTTTACTTTAGAAAAATCGTTGCATAAATTTATCAGAAAAAGTTAAAATCAAGTTTAAGTGAACAACAATCGCAGCTTCATTACACTACTGCACGTTTGGAACAGAGCATGGGATCCCCTCTCAGCAGGTAAAAAGAAATGTCAAACTTATTTTTCTATAATGCTGTTTTGACCATGTTCGGATTTACCCCGCGTTCGCCACTCTTCCCTATACCCCATTACCCCACTCTCCCCTATACCATAATTTATTTCATGAAATATAAAAATTTATGAAATAAATTTATATACCATAAATTTGTTTCATAAATTTTTATATTTCATAAATTTATAAAATATAAAAATGATTTTCGTTTCCACTAACTAAACAAGAATTATTCATTTATTTAAAATAAGCCATCATATGAACAGTTGGCAGCTTTTAATGACACATATAATCACAGACATTCAAAGGTACAAAATTGTTTGTTTAATGCAGGGCTCAATTTAATCGGACATCGGACATTTTCTGGCTAAAACCTCAGATTGTCCGATCAATTTACAAAGTAATCGGACATTTTGACCTTCGGGAATAAAATTCTAGAAAATAAAGCTTTAACAGGAATGGGATTAAATCGAACGCTGACCACGCGAATAATTTTTTTTTCTGTTACAACTTGACCACGACTGTTTAGATGTTTTGATGATTTAAACGTTTCAGAAATGTTTTTAAAAACGAAACAATAAGCTAAACTAGGAAAAAAAATAAAAAACTGAAAGAATAAGCAATATAATACCTTACGAAACAGAAAATAGATTTTAAAAAAATAACGTAGTCTTTTTAGAATCGCAATTTTTAATTATTTCATACTTTAACTACTAGTCGAAAAAAAAAAAAACTTTTAAACAATTCTTTGTAAAAATAGAAAGAAAAAAAAAATAATAATAATAAGCAATTAAATCATGGGAAGACTTAATTCAACTTATTCATAATTTAAAATAACTTAAAAAAATAATCTTTTAAAAGATTTTCAGAAAGATATGGAAAATAGTTTCAAACGTTTCATTTTATCATAAAAAATACATACCTACTTAAAAAAAAAATTGAATATAACATTTAATTTACACTAATGCGTTTATTTTAAACGATCATTATAATTAATTTTTGATTTTATTTAAAGCCTTCGCTTAAAATAAAAACTTTAAAAAAGATCAATGGTTAAAAGTTATTCTTAACTTAACGACTTGCTTTATTGCGTTTAAATTGTTAAAACATCAAAACAGCCGTTTTCAATTTGTAAACAAAAATAATAATAAGCGTTGTCAGTTACAGCGTTAAAATTGAAGTCTATCTAAAAAAACATACAATAATAAAATAGAAACTAAAATGCGAAAGAAACTACAACGTCACCAGACTAACGTTAAATAAATTGAATAACATGACAAAGATTTCGATTGCATAACTCGGTTCCGCACAACCGTAAAAATGATCGGGCATTTTGTCCGGGACCTTTTAAAAAATTAAATTGAGCCCTGGTAATGTATCCAATACTTGAATTAAAAAAAATAAGTATCAATACAAACTAAAACAGTTTTACACTTTGCAACTTCCACGCCAAAATCGATACCCCCAATATTGCCAATGGTGTTTTGCTCCACTCAGACATAGAGCCAATTTTCTATCGCAGTTGCAGGTACGGTGTTTGCATTTATCCACAAAGTCAACTGAAACAAAATACTGTAAAGTTATGCAGAAAATAATATCTTCAGTAATTTAATATGATTTTTCCTCTTTTTTCCTTTTTTTTATTTTAAAGCGCTTTTTAAACTTTATTTAAACGTTTTCATGTAATAATGTTTCCACCTTACTGGGTAAATATAATTCTGTTTTTTCTAATATATATAATGTTGATTAAAAAAAAATCCTAAAAAAGTTATTTGAACCAAAAAGGCTTACCACAAGTTCCGTTTAAATATTTGTACTGAACCAAATAGGGATTGCAACCTTTTTTAGCAAGTATTGCATCGTAACAAAAATCGTGGCTTTGGCAGCATTTGTCAGACTCGTCAACCGGAGTTCCTGACCCACCTGGTCCACACCAACAACCGTAATCATCATAAGAAAGACACTGAAGGCCTTTTGTTTGGACGTAAAAGTTCATAAGACGACATAATTGGTTGAGACCAGCACATATAGGTACAATAAAAAAAAATAATGAGCCAAAAAAAAATATGAACGCGAATTTCATGATTCTAAAAAAAAATTATTTCAGATAAAACGCAGAAAACTGAAATAAAAGTATAAAATTTTATTTAATTAGAACAAAAAAGTTTTAAAAAAAAAAGATTTTATTTTAAAAGCAACTGAGATTAAAAATTTAATATTTTCAATAAATATATCTAAAAACCATTTAATATTTTCAATAAATATATCTAAAAACCATTTAATATTGCTAATAAATAAATATATCTATAAAAGTACAGACACTTTTTAAAAGTTAATTAATTCTGATATAAAAAACTAATGGCGTTTTCTCTTCTGTATTCTTGAATGTCAATCAAACTGAACAATAAAACCTTGCACGTAAACAACGGAAGTTGAAATTATTTGGTAGAGTTAAAGGTTAGGTACACGCATCATTATGAATTCATTTTAATAATTAAAAATGAAAGTACTGTTTTAATCGTATTTTTATTTCATTTGTGCAAAATATCAAAGTGACGAGTTAACTCGCTTCCATTTTAAAATTTATGCGTTTTTAAAGTTTTTTTCAAACAATTTTATAAATAATTTGTCTGGTCAAGCTTGAAACACGTAAAAACTTGAAACACGTAAAAAAATATTTTTGATTTTTATTCGACTGTGACACAAAAGTATTTTAAATCTTCTTTTAAGTCTGGTTAAATTATTTTAATCATTACTAATGATTAAAATAATTTAACCAGAATTACCACAAAAAATTACCACAAAAACTTTAAAAAATTTAAAATTTACGACACTAATGATTCGTTAGTGTTGTAAATTTTAAATTTTTTAACGTTTTTGTGGTAATTTTTTAACTAAAAATTCTACTATCTTTAAACCACAGCATTTTAATGTGAATTATTTAATATTAATTATTATAATATATATTACTGAAAATATAGTTTTATAAAGATTTTCATACAATAAGCTGAAGAAAGAAAAAAAACTCGCGTATACCACTAAGGTGATTTTGGTGTATTAAGCTACTTTGTTTTTGTTAGGGTTAGGACTATTGTAATTGTAATTGTAAAAATTAAATACAATTACACATTACAATACAATAATATTGTATTGTAATATTACAGAAACAATAAAAAAAATTTATTTTGGTATTGTATTGCTGTGATGAAAAACAATTACAATAAGTATTGTATCGTTTTTTTTCTAACAATACAATAAAATTCGAGAACTATTGTATTGTATTATTTTAATGATATAAAATTACAATAACGATTATATTGTTTTGATGAAAACAGTTACAATTACTATTGTAGTGTCTTTACATTAAAGTAGAAAAGCTAACGTATTTTAACGTATTTATATTCATTTCTGACGAACTTATATTTTTGCTTTTTTTTATTTACGGATTTACAATATATTGCAAATTTTATTTTTTACATATTTTGATTTTGCATCACCTATCTTGTTATGTATTTCTAAGCTCTAAATGGCCGCAAAATATTGCCTGTCTGATGATAGCCTATTATGAAATTATAAAAAATAACATTCATAAACTATTTTATTCAGCCCTTTTATTTTTTCATCTTGATTTTAATGCTTTTTATCTTTAAATTTAAATAATATATACGAAAATTAACTTTAGTAACACAAACAGTGAAACATAATAATTCTTCTTAAATAAAAATGTTAATATCTTTTATTATAATAACAATATATTGTTATTGTATTACAAAGACGAATTACAATATAATATTTATTGTTATTGTAGTGGGTCATTACAATACATTTTTTTTCAGATATTGTTATGGTTTTATAAAGATGAATTGCAATACAATATCTATTGTTATTGTATTACAGAATTAAAATAGTTGTAAATCACAAGTATTGTTATTGTTTCTAAATTAAATTAATACAATAACAATAATTATTGTTACTGTTATTGTTTTCATTACAATTACAATAGTCCTAACCCTAGTTTTTATGTCCTTATTAAGCTATTTTGTTTTTTGTTCTTACTTTTATACCGCAAATAAAGGATGCAAACCACTGTCCAGTAGATATATCAGATAAAATTTAACAGATAAAATTTTTTTTAGACGTCTGAACGTTTATGTAAAATAAATTGAGAGTTTTCAAATGAGTCAGATATATTTCTTGTAAATTGTAGAATGGCATGTTCAAAAATTGTTTTTTTGGAATCCATATTGATTGCTGTATAATAAATTGTTTATAGTAAGATGATTATAAATTTTATTGTACAAAACTCATTCTAAAACTTTAGAGAATACAGAAAGTAGCGAAATCGGACGATAGTTACTTATATTCTTAATGTCACCACTGTTTAATATTGGTATGACTTTTGCTAATTTTAGAGCTTACGGAAAAATCCCCTATTTAATTGAAATTGAATAAAATTTTAAGAGTATATCTTTTAAAACATCAAATGAACTTATAATAATGTTGCCGTTAATACCATCAGGGCCTACTGCTTTGTTAGATTTTAACATTTTAAAGGCAATATCAAACTCTTCAAAAGATCATTTAAACGAGTTCAAGTAATAGGGAAACATAGATTATTCATTAAACTGTTAGCAATAGGAATTCTTTTTGCAAGATTTTTTGCAGACACAAAATATTTATTAAATTCTTCCGTATTTGTCTTTTATCATATAAAAATTCTTTATTATGTTTAACCGTGTTTGGCAAAGAGTTAGATGTACTTTTATCAGGTATATCGGTAGCAGGTTATTAACACAAAAGCTTCTTATGATAAGTAATCGTCTGAAATAAATAGATAATGAATTTATAAACTCCTTATTGTAAAATAAATTACGTTAAAGAATCACTATTTCCGTTGGCGTTGCTAGGGGGTGCAACGGGTGCGGATCGCACCGGTTGACATCATCTCGACGTAACACAGAGTGGTGACACCATAATGAATAAAAAGCAAATGTGAACTTTTTTTTTTTAAAGATTTTTTTTTAGAAACTTGTAGAAATAGAGGACTTTTTTTAGTTTCACCCTTCACTTGTTAGTCTAGAGGGAGACAACAAAAGTTTACCGCACTGGGTGACACCAACCTGACTATTTTCTTTATTTTCAAATATTTCAATAAACTACTTTTATTACTTTTAATATTTCCATAAACTTTTAGAATTTTATTGAAACTTATATCTAACTTATATTTAAAATTATTTGATGAACAAAAATAATTCCAACAAAATAATTTAGATCATTTAGAATTAAAAGCAAGTTTTTTTTTTTAGTTTTATTAAATTTTTGTATTTTTTTGTTTTTATTTTTTTATATTATTTAATTTTGTAATGCTCTTCTTTCTATTTCATACTCAAAACATCTCATTCTTTTTTTTCTTTCTTTCTTTTTCTTTGAGAATAACTTTTAACTTAATTTTATATTCAAAATATCTCATTCATCCTTTTTAGAACAACTTTCCACTTGAATAGGCTCTGGGAAATTGCTTATACTAATAACTAATTTCAAATGAATGAAGAAATTTTTGTTTGTTAAGTCACTTCCCAAGTAACGTCTCATAGACGTCCAGACGTCAGTACGTCCGTCGGGCGTCTGTGACATGTCTAACAGACGTCTTCCAGACGACGTGTGCCCTCTGGGTTATTACCAAGCATTTAATTTTTTAACACTAAAATAAATCAGCTAACATTTTGTTTCCATGACGTATCTATAAAAATTTAACAGTGCTCTTATTATTATTTGATTACTAATTGTGCTCTTAATATTAACTCTATAATATTAAAGAAGTTTTATCTTCAACTTTATCTTCAGCTTTTTGTTTGTGGTGAATTCACCACAAATAACAAAAAAGATTTCACATAAATAAATGCACTTTTCAACGCAACATTAAAACTTGGATTTTCACGTCCAACCTAGAACTTTAAAAAGCGAGTTGAGATTTACCCTGAGCTCAAACTTTAAATATTTCGTGCTCAGAAGATGCAATTGCCGTCGGCGTTATGATTTTCCCAGACCTTAATGATATAGAGACCGTCTTAAATACTTGCTATTTATTAAGAAGTTATTACAATCATATTTAGAATGTGGTTGTATAGATGACTTAAATTTTGGAGCTTTACAATTTAAATTTGCCCCAGAGCTCCAAGCCAGCTTGAAGGGGCCCTTTATGAAAGTATTTATAAAAATCATAAGCATCGAGTTAACAAAAGAAAAAAATAAGTAATAAAATGCATAATCGAAAGTTTATTTAGGTATAAATAATGCTAACATGGTTTGAATTAGTAAAAACTTTAAGAAATTAACAAAGAACTATGTAATAGTGATAATAGTACATACTATGGTTATAAAATGAACAAACAAAAAATAAAGATTGAAAAGTTAAATTGAATGAAAAGACATAAGGATTTTAAGATTTTTACTCGACTAAATCGACTTTTAGTTGATTAGTAGGAAGTCCATGGTGGATCAAATCGACTATTCGATTTTTCAAAGTTGACTAATTTCGACTTTCGACTACTAGACTTTTAGTCGATTTAGTCGAAGTCAATAACAACACTACGTGGTCATCATTTGAAAATCAAATAACAAAATAAAAATAACATCAAAAAATCATTTGAAAATCAGACGTGAGTAACTGAAAACTGCCTCCCAACACACGACTGATCTGTTACATAATCGGTCGAGTGTAAACCAGGAATCTATTCTAGAATGAAATGTAAGTTAATACAGTAGGTACAATTAAGTTTTTATGAAGTATGTATACTTCATTAAGTAAACGAAATTATTGACAAATTAAAGGAAAATTATCCGACCAATTATTTTTAACAATGAATTCAGAAAAAAACCTAGAATACCGCTAAAATGAGCGGTATCTCAAACAATATACAACGCTTTTTAAGAAATTAAATATTAAGAACTTGTTATTATTATTTTTGTAGACATGGAGTAGAAAGTTATTTGCTCAGGTACCTGAGCAAAAAACTTTATACTTCACTATGCATTCTATCAAAAGAAGACTAAATTCCTGGTTGAAGAAAATGTTTTAAGTAAAGTGTTTTTCCTGCTCGTTGTATGAATATATTGTATATATATTTGGTGTCTACAAATATAATGTTAATTATAGTAGTTATTATAATAAAAATAATAATAACAAATTCTTAATATTTATATTCTTAAAAAGCGTTGTATATTGTTTAGATACCGCTCATTTTAGCGGTTTTCTGCATTTTTTTCTATATTCGTCGTTAAAATTAATTGGTCGCATAATTTTCCTTTAATTTCGTTTACCTAACGAAGTATACTTGCATACTTAAATACATACTTCATAAAAACTTATTTGTGCCTACTGTATTAACTTAATTGTATAGGTTACCCACTGTAAATCTCAACAAAATTTTTCGAATGATTTAAAGAAAATTCTTATAGAATTACAATGTTATATACAGACAATGTTATATGATCTAATTTCAAATCAACATACTGAGCAAATAGAATTTTATTTTACAATAAATAGGAAAAAGATATTACGCATTAGAAAATGACTTTGCTTTTTTATGAAATGTGAATGAATATTTTTACTTTAAATTCTTTTTTTGAAATTTTTAAACAAAAATTAGGTACAGAAATTAAAGTTATGTCTGAGAGACCCTACGATATTGCGGTTTATGGAGCAAGTGGTTACACTGGAAAGTATGTTGCAGCTGAAGTTGTAAGAACGTGTCAGGGAAAAAAAATTGCTATTGCTGGTAGATCAAAGGCTAAATTGGAAAAAGTTTTTGATATTATAGAAAAGGAATGTGGTAAGTTGTTATCTAATGTTACCTAAACACACACACACACACACACACACACACACACACACACACACACACACACACACACACACACAAATAGTTTTAAATAAATTCTACCAAAGTAGAGTGCTCAATGCTCTTAAAGTAGAAGAAAAATAATAATTTATTAGAAATCACTAATCAATCTTTTTTATTTTACAAATAGTTTTGTCAATAAAGGCTCTTCAAAAACATTGTGTAAAATAAAAAATTTGTTATTGATTTCTACTAATTTTAGGTATATGAATAAAAATTTCGAATTGTTTGAATATTATACTGTTATAAATTGTTGGAAAGAAGATCAATACATTATTTTAAAGGTGAAAAAATTATCAAAATTGAAGAATTCAAAAGTTATGAAAGTTTAAGTACTGATTTTTTGATATACGGATTTGTTGAAGAAACTGTGGTCAAAATTATATTTATCTACACTTAAATTGTCATAACTTTTTCAATTCTTATCAAAATACAAATATTTTGTTATCAAAAGTTAGGTGTAAGAGTGGTGCTCAAATTTATTTTGACCTCTAACCACTGGGCATATGCAGGGGGTAGAGGCGGCAACAAACCACCACCTTTACCATAAGAAATTGAACACTTTTTTCAGAAAAAATCTTTCTTAAGACAGTTTAGTAATATATAGTAATAACAAATTGTAATTTTAATATATAAAAAAGTTGTTATATATTTATACTAAACCACCAAAATATATGAGAGGTGTATGTTAGCAATGGAGCTGAATGTGGTGGTGATGGTTTCATACACCCTAGTATCAAAAATGACTTGTTTTTATAAATATTTTTACCTTTACTAAAATGAGTAAAATTTGTATACAATATAAAATTATGCTATACAAGATTTTATGTATACAAGCGCTGTTTACAATGACTTATGGGAGGGGTGTTTATCTACCTAACCAAAAAACAATAAAAAAAAGCAATTACTGTTTCATAAATTCAAAATTTTTTTCCGTATTAAAAAAGCTCTATAAATTTATGCCAGACAACCACCAAATATTGGAGGTTGTCTGGCATAAATCCCCTCTCCCACACAAACACTTAAAATACCATTAAAAAGATATACTTGAAATAAATATTTTTGATTAATTGGAGAATAAGTTACATAAAACAATTCTTCTAAAACATTCTCCTACTACTGAAGGTCTTCCATTATCAGTCAATAGTGGTAAAAAGGTCATTAAAAAAGGTATTTACCAACCTTTATAAATCTTTAAATCTTTCATATAGTGCTTAATAGAAGTTTGTTTAATAAAAAATTTGGCTGTTTCAAACTAAAAAACAAATAAAATGTTAATAACAAAAATAATAATGTTTGGTTATATTAATGATGCTTTATTTCATATAACTTTGTCTTGGCTTTTAGTAAAGGATTACGATTATAAATTCAATTAATGAAATTATTTATTAATCATTTTTAACAATAGACACCACATGAAAGTAAGCCAGAAAACATGTTTGTTGCCTTGTCTGGAATGCTAACAGTCAACCCATATTTCAACCACTACTTTGTAGCAAAGATAAAGAAGAGAGGATGTTTGCAGTGAATAAAATACTTTCAATAAGAAATTTAAGTACTTTAGGAATTACTGCTGTTAGATCAAGAAAAATTCTAAAAATTAACACCAATGCCGAATCTATTGTCTAATTGATTGATTAAGAACCTTAGCCGATTAATGTACTTATATTTATGAACTTTTGCTCACATGCAAGATTAATAAAGAAGAACTTATTAAGTTCTTAGAAACCCAATGGAAGCTCCAGATTTCCATGTTCACAGACAATCCATCGATATATTAATTGCGAAGGAAGTTACAAGAGATTCTGGCATAGTTTATGGACAAGTAAGTCAGGATGGGTTTATAAAGGCAACAATGGCTCACATAGAACTTCTTCCTGTTTTAGAATCTAAACAGAATTTTAGAATCTAAACAGAATTTGCTTCAGCTTTTTTAAGTTTGTTGTTTTAACTTTGTGGTATAATTAGTGTAATAAATTAAATTTATACAAATTACTTATAGATGATTTTTTATGTTACTAATTGGTATTTTTTGGAGTGGCAGTTTAGGAACCTTATGAAATTATTTTTTCTACATTGCAGTCTTATAATATTGTTATGCAAGGTATTACAACAAAGTATAGCAAAAATAACAATCTTTGTTAAATTTCATAATCATAAGTTTTTAAGCTAAAATGACTGTCTAGGTGTCTAATAAAGGGTATTTGGGATTTGATTGAAGATGCTTTTGAGTCAATCGGAATTACCAGTCAAAAGTTGCTGCAAACTGCATATACCGCATTTTTTACCCAAAACCTTGGTTTTTTAGGTCAAAATTTGAAAACCTAAAAATTAAAATGTTTTTTTGGTATTATGTTTACATGAAACACATTTAAAGTTCAAATGGCCTAAGCATTTACTTTAAAAAGTTGAAAAATGACCCGCCCTATAAATGTGTGAATATATATATTATTATACACACATTTGCTTAAAAATTAAAAAAAAATAGAAATGCCAATTTTACCATTTTATATATAAAAATTATTTGTGTGTGGTATTTAGAGTAGAAAAAAATTAAATAGAAAACATTACAATCTCCAAGATTCTTTCAAGATTTTTTGTTACTTCTTTCAATTAAAAGTGAAGTTTAAATGGATGGTATTAGGTTAGAAGCAGATATAAGTTTAGAAAATGGAAATATTATCAGGAAAATTAATTGTTGCAGAAATAAAATGATTGGCTAAGGCGAGATGAAATTAATAATCGACATAATGTCAATCAATAAAAAAATTAAATAACTAAATAAAGTTTAGGGCTTAAGCTTAAAATGATTTTCTTCTGAAAAAATTAATAGCTTCTCATTAACTCATCTTTACGAAGGTGTATCATAACTTTCTAAGTGTACAAGTTATAAATGTGTTTTAAAATTATCAAATAGAAATGCCAATTTTACCGTTTTTGTTTTTAAGTTATTGAATATTTTTTTTAAAATAAATAACATTATTTTATGTTTCGAACTAAAACATTTTGTTTAACTGTAAAACAGTCTTCATGAACACACATTACTTCATGAACACACATTACTATTTTTTTTAATAGAGCTCTTCACAATTACCATAATTTTGTGCGTGCACATATTTTAACAGTATTTCACGGTTCCTTATGTGCAGAATCGCATGAAAAAAGTAAATACACAGATAAAATAGGAAAGCATCTTTAATAGGATTTAATAAAAATATTTATTTAAGAACCAAAACGTACTTTGAAATATTTCTCTTAACTTAAAACAGTCTTCATTTTAATTCAGATGTTAAAGTTGCGATAAAAGCATTTTTTTAATTGCAACAAATTATTTTCTAATTCTAATCTAATTTTTATTCTTTAAATCATTGTGAAAATGATTATAGTAAAACCGCACACTACTCAATAAAAATTAAATAACTTGTTTTTTTTTTATTTTTTTTTTTTTTTTTTGTTAGATTAAAAAATTACATAAGGTTATATAAATATATATTTAAAAAAAATCATAAAACTATCCAAAACATTTAATGTAAAAAATAAAAAAAAGTGAGGATTTAGGCTACATCCTTATAACACTTGAAAAAACATTGAATTTTTTTAAATTTTAACTTTTTTTCATTATTATTATCTTCAACACAAGTTTAAGAAACTTTATTAAACTTTTGCATTTTTGGCAACAAAAAAGTTCAGTACCAAATACATATTTCTTCAGTAAACATGTTTCTTCGCACAACCACTCCAAACACATCGAATTCTCACATTGTTACATTTCTGTGTGTAATTGTACTTGTACACTTTTTACATTTTTCAACTTAAATCATTTGGCTGCAGCTTCATTTTTTTCTTGTTTTGCTGTAGTTGCTCAGCATTTTTTTTTTGCTCAGACATTTACTTAGAGTAAATGTCTGAGCAAAAAAATCCATAGAGAGTCTATGCTTTGCATTTAGTTTAACAACTTTTACAGCTTCATTGGTAGCTTTTTCTTCATCTTTTTGTTTGAGGAACTTGATCACATTTTCTTCAGTAATACATTTTCCATCAAGTGTTGACATTTTGAACTGCTTTGATATCTTATTATACGATTGGTTTCTGGCTTAAAAAAATTGCTTCAACTTCATCTTGATACTGTGTTTATGTTGTTTTCAAGTTTAAAGTGAAAATAAGCCAGTATACTGAAAACCAGTGATTGCATGCAAGCATATAAAGCATATACCACTCTAGTACAGCAGTTTGAGCAACAATGGAAAGTTTTGTTTATCTATATTCTTATATTTTGAGTCTTAGTAATACTTGATAATAAATTCTTTCCCTGCTTGTTTGTCTAGGCAATAGACACCTCTATCCAATGGTTGTAAAATATGTGAAGAAGGCTCTGGTAGACAAATCATGATTGGATTGTGTTTTTTGCACAGCATTACTGCTTTCAAAGTTATGTAAGTCATTTGCCCATCTAGTACTAAAATATGAATACCACCAATTCGCTCAGTTTTAGGTATAAAAACTTTTTTGAGCTATTCAATAAATGTATCATGCTCCATCTATCCTGATTTTGAAATTGAATATTTTGAACCAAGTGGACCACCTCTTGCCCAGTCAATACTTTTCTTTTGGCTTCGTATGGTATGTATTGTACAAATGGTAGTGCAAAATGTCCATCTGTGTTTTAGCAATCCTTCATAATTTAATGGAGTTTTTTATTGTTGCCAGTAAGTTTAAATGCACGTCTTGTCCCTTTTCAACACACTAAGGTTGTTTTGCTTTGATCACCTAAAAAATCTATTTTTTATATTCTTTGGGGACGCATTCAAAATAATAATCAATTATTTCTGGCATACAAAAAGCTGCTCCGTTGGATGCTAAGCTGTCCACTTTCTTTGACAAATTCCTTCTGACCATCTCTTCATAAAGGCATAAAAATAGTCTTTGCCAGGCTTGCATTTTTGAATAAGTGTAATTGATCTTTGCGTTTGAAATGCATCATTCTTTCTGTTTCATTTGAGAGTACCATTGTTGTACCTGAGCCATGGAAATCTTTGTTTTTTGTTTGTTTTTTATTTTGCAGTCTTTGCTTTTGTTTTTTTAATTGACTCTTAGTTGAAGTGAGTGAGCGATGATTATATTGAGAATTAGCATAATAATTGATTTTTAATGAGGAGTAAGTGATGATTGTGTTGAGAAATAACATAATAATTAATTTTTAATTAAAGTGGAATTAATACTGGTTATTAGAAAAAAAAGGCGCTGCAGTCACTACAAAAAACTAAACTAATTAATTAATAGAGTGTGCGGTTTTATCAGAATTGAGATTTTTTTTAACTTTTTTGATTTTTTATTTAACTTTTTGTTCTACCTACAAAAGTTATACTATCAGAACAGAAATTATTTTTATATTTGTTTTGATTCTAGCGCTATTTTGTTTGTAACGATAAAAATATATTTAAAAAAAAATTGACTCCCTGTTAAGTTGTGTAAAAAAAGAAAAATGGAGTTGAATTGGCATATAGTTTGTTTTAATTTGAATAGAGGAGATAATTCTGTATTTGAATCTATTTTTATTTTTTTCACAACCATATCTGTTCAGCTATATTTGATAATTTCGATCAGCATGCGGAATGATATGGTGTGCAGTTTGACCTTGACAATTCATTCTATTAAATTTTTATTAAAAATTATACACAAACTATTCTTTTTTTATAAGTAATTTTCATACTACATTACATAATAAACTGTTCATTTTTCTGTATTTATTTTGATAATTTTATTTGCAAATAAAATAAAATGTTTGGTTTGTTAATTTAATTTAGTTATTGTATTTAAAATTTAAATAAACTTATTTTTTTAAGTTTTTAACTATTTTATTAAAAGTTTAAATGAAATGTTAGTTTTACCGTTTTTAATTTATTTAAAATTTAAAACAAAAGATTTGTTTTTCCACTTTTGTTTTAATTTATTTATTTAGAATTTAAATAAAATGTTTGGTTTACCGTTTTCATTTTGATTTAATTAACAAATGAAAATTAGATAAAAATGCTTGAACTAAATTACCAATGGATAAGACAGTAGATGTTGCCAATAAATTATGAAATGAACATCAACATTAAAAAAAAAAAGATTTGTTGAGTCCTGCTATCATTATATTTGATTTAATTAGTCTATACTTCATAATTTAAAATGTTTATAAACAGTTTTTTAAAAATTTTTGATTAGTCTTTTTTAAACAATTTAAAACATTATTGTTATCATTATATTACTAATACTTTAATTGTCAGTTTTACAGTAATTGTAAAATTACTAAAACAGATGAACTTTTTGGTAACAAGTTACAATTTTATATGGTTAACAAGTTTTATTTACTTCATATACTTATTATGATAGGTTGGAATACACGTGGTGAAGTAGGTATCATTATCGCTGATAGTTCTAATGAAGAATCCATTCGAGAGATGTGTAGACAAAGTTGCATAGTTATAAATTGTGTTGGTCCTGTAAGTTTATATGTTTTCTATATTTCAAATTATATTGTAATAATACACTAACTAGTTATTATGTTGCAGTATTATACAGAAGTAAGTAATATTTAAAAATAAACTATAAAAATAGGGGATTTTTTTTTTAAATGTTGCCCTATTAAAAAGTTTGATAAACACTTTCCACCCTCTGATAAATTGCATAAAAGTTTTCTCTGTGATTTCGAGCAGCCAACAAACAACATTCTGCTTTATTTCTTCATTTCAGTATGACATAAAAAAGTCTTGAATCAACTTTATATTCCTTGCTGCACAATCATTGGTGAGTTCCCTATTTTTTGTAAACAATTTAAAGTTGTCCAAAATAGAAAAGACCTCTTTTGCAGATAACTTAACCTGGGCATGGGTAACCTAGGCTAGGCAAAACAAGATCCAGCCCTGATTACCAACTAAACCGGTTAGTGTTGTAGTCTGTGTAATTACAGCCATTTTAGGTTTTTCCTTTATGAACTCCTTAGGAGTAGGACTCTAAGAGTTTTTCCAGTGTCTTCATCTTCTTGTCTTTCTCAACATCATCATCAGCTAAAGGTATTACAACAAGCTGTTGACTACCAGGTATGATCCTGCATGCTTTTCAGTAGTGATTGAGTAAGCTCGGGATATTCTTTACTTAAATCAAACACATCCTTGAAAGCTGATAAATCATTAACTGGTTTGGTATGCATTGTCAAGGCCACATTTAGAGCCCTTTGTTACAGGTTAGGGTTTATTAATAGTAATGAGGCAATAGTCTGCGCTATTAAACAGTGCACTGAGTACTGTCTATGCTTTGAGTCAATTTCTTTAACAAATTTAAAAATGAATAAAGTACCAAAAATTATAAAACACAAAAAACTATCGTCATCACAGTTCTCTAAACCTATCACTCACTAATATTCGTCTTTCAAGTAACTTTTTTTATGTTAAGGCTAATCTCTTGCAAAGTTCACCAGACCTACTTGCTCTTTTTTGAGACTTATTTGAGTTAAGCTGTCTCATCTTGTGATCTTAATGTTGATGGTTATCTTCCTTTAATTCCTAAAGACTCCAATGGTCACATGCTTGGCCTGGGTATTTACATTCATAAGAATTCACCCATTTGTTGGGAAACTAGGTTTGAATCCCCAGACTATTCTTTTATGTACTTTTGTTTAGCACCACTTCACTCTATTGCCTTTCTTTGTTCTATATTGCTCTCCTTCATCTCAAGACTGCTCTCTTTTTGATATTATTTCTGATCAAATTGACCAACCCCTCTCTCTTTATCCATTAGCCAATATTGTTGTTGCTGGTGACTTTAATGCTCATCACACTGAATGGCTTGGCTCTAGTGTCAGAGATTCTGCAGGCGTTAAAGCCCACAACTTTTGCCATTCTCAATCTCTAACTTAAATAGTCAACTTTTCAACTTGCTTTCCAGACAACCCGAATCATTTACCTTATGTCTTGTTTTTGATCCTAGTCAGTGCTCAGTTTCTCCTCATTCACCTTTAGGTGTTTCTGATTGCGGTTTAATTTCTCTAAAACTATTATTTCATTCTTCTTTATCGTCAGAATCCTCCTATTATTATACCTCTTACAACTAACTTAAAGCTGACTGGACTCTTTTCTGTGATTATCTTTGTGATGGCCCTTGGGTAGAAATCTTTCGTCTTCCTCCTGACAAATGTACTTCTTACATAACTTTGTGGATTCAGGCTGGCATGGAATCTTTTATTCCCAATCAACGATTTCAGGTCAAGCCTCACTCTTCTCCATGGTTTTCCTCACATTGAGCTGCCAATCAAAACCGTTACTTCCATATCTATCAGCAAAATAGTTCTTCAGAAAACAGATGTCTGTTTATTACTGCTAGAAACCATTGTAAAAAGATTTTGTCTAATGCCAAAGCCTGCTATTCTCAGGTCATGAAATCTTGTATTTCATCACAAAAATTAGGCTCTCATGACTTCTGGAGAATCTTTAATAGTATTAATAATAAGGGCAAATCTGTTATTCTATCTCTCTTGTTTGGTTCAGACTTTGTCTCCTCACCTAAAGATAAAACTGAATTGTTTGCTGAGAAATTTTCATCAGTATCATCTCTTGATTCCACTAGTTGCATTCTACCTGATATAGCCATCAAACAGGTTGATCCATTGCTTGGCAATGATGTTACTACATTCACTGATGATACTACCATTTGTTCTTATCATGATAAGAAGCTAACACTATCTGATTGCTTGGAGGGGGCATTTAAGCTTGAAAAGGATCACACTGTGAGCCCCATGCTACAGCATGGGGCTCACAGTGGCTGGTGAACTTTAATTCAGATAAAACTCAATTTTTTTCAGCCAATCGTTATCGCAATAATTTAGATCTTCCGATATTTATGAACGGTAATGTACTCGATGAGTTATCTACCCTTCATCTTGTAGGATTAACTCTTACTTCCGATCTTTTTTGGAAACCATATATCAAATCTGTTGCAATATTAGCATCTGCTAAGGTTGCATCTCTATATCAATCTCAACACTTTCTTACTCTGGATTCTATTTTCTATCTCTATAAATCTCAAATCTGGCCTTGTATGGAATACTGTTGCCATATCTGGGGCAGATCTTCTAATGATGCCTCTTTTAGGCAAGGTGCAAAAACACATTGTAAACATAGTCGGACCTGCTCTTGCAGCCAACCTCTAACCATTATCACATCGTCGTAATGTTACTTCTCTTTCTCTTTTCTACAAATACTATAATGGGCACTACTCTAAAGAGCTAGCGTCTCTTGTGCCATCTACTAAAGTTCATTCTTGTGTTACTCGTCATTCAATTAATCTCATTCATTTTCCTAAGTGCTCTTCTCTTAAAAAATTTCTTCATCTTGCTTTCCTGATTCATATAGTTTGCAATCTTTTAAGTTGTCTGTCAATCGTTATATCTTGCGCTACAATCTTCATCTTTTCTCTTCCAGTAACTTCCAACTCTAATAGTGGTTGCTTGCAGCCTTGTTGGAAGAGAAGATGTTAAAAAAAATAACAATAATATAATACTTAACAAGCTTTTGAAGAACCAAAAACAGAATGTCAGAGATATGAATAAAGAAGCTGTCTGAACCATCTTCTTCTTCCCTTCATTCATGAAGCAAGGTTTATGGCAGATGCAAATAAATTGCATCTGTTATGAACCTTGCTTCATGGCGAGCTCCTGGATAAAATTTTATGACAAAAACATGTCCACCAACCTAGTAAACATAAATTTGAAGATACTTGTAGTCTCCTTTCTCTAAAATACTTTTATTTAGTGCAGCCTCTCCAAACTTTAATGCTGCCTTGGCTATATTGTAGATGGTTGATCCAGCCTCTAAAGAAGTTCAGTTAAACCTAACAGATTATCTGGTGAGGTGTTAATCTTATCAATAATCTTTGACCAAGCTTTATGTAAAAAATTTTTCTTCTTGGAGACTTAGTCTAGGCACTAGTCAGTTCAGTCATCATTTTTTTAATATGTACTTCAATAATATGGCGACGACACTTGCACTAGATGAGACTAGTATTAAGGATAGTTGATAGGATTGTAACTGCTCCATCAATATTTCCAGTGTTGGGTGCTTTTGTGTCACATCAAACACCCACAATATTGTCGACAATATCATAGGATTCCTATGATATAGGATTAATTCTAGGTGTTTAACAAGTTTTCCATCGAAATGGACTGTGAGTTTCTTTACTTTTAAAACATCAATAAGGTCCTGAAGTAGTGTTTTACCTAAAGCAATTAAATTATATATTCAAAATAATAAAGATATAAGACAAATATACCTATTCACTTAAGTGAATAGTAATTACCAAGATTTTCAATAATTCTGTATCTTTTTATGTGTGGAGTAGGTCTTGATAAATTAATTTTATGTAAATCAACACCAGCTTTGTTGCAGATAGCAGAAATCATAGCATCCTGGGGTAACACCAATTCTATATCGAACACTAACAGCAGAAGTAGCTTCAACTAATAATAATAATATTTTTTTGATTTTTTTGAATTGGATACATCATAGTCAGAATCAGTACTTTCTTTGCATGAATGGGAACTTTCAAACGCCTCTACAGCATTTTCAAATTCCCTAACTGTTGACTAATGGTTATTACAGTAAATTTCAAACCTTATAAATTTACTAAATTAAAACAATGTTTCAACAGTAGGCAAACAAATAAAGCAATGACAAAAACAACTAAAAAAAAGAATATAATTAGATGATTATATTTATAAAGAAAAAGTAAAATTTTTGATTTAAGACTTATAAATAGATGTTATGAAAACTGTTAAATTCTTTACAATTCTTTAAAATGTTTTTTAAAGAATTGTAAAGAGTTTAAAGTTAAAATTCTTTAAAGAATTTTCAAGAAAATAAACAAAAATATTCAATAGTAAAAACACCAAATAAGTTTTTATAAGTAATCTTAAATCTATTCGTCCGGATATCTATTTTATAAGTAATCTTAAATCTATTCGTCCGGATATCTATTTTATAAGTAATCTTAAATCTATTCGTCCGGATATCTGAAAGAGAAGCAAAAAGAGTAAAAAGTAGACCTAAAGTTCAATTTAAATATAAAAAAATTAAGATTATTTTTTTGGGGTTAATTGGCTTACTAAAGAAACTAAAGTTTTATTAAGCTGCACGATTTAAAAAAATGCGTTAGTGGAAGATCACTCGACTCATAAGCAAGATGTTTCGAGTTTGATCCCCGCCACCTCCCTGGTATTGTGCTCAACCTGTTTCTCCACACAACAGTCTTGTTTATCAAAATTTGTGTTTCGGAGTTTAAAAAAACATAATATAAGAATACAGAAACTATAAACACATTATTTAACACTTTTAAACACAAACTATTAAACAATCTTGTTATCAAACATGCATATCATTTACGAACCAGTTCATCATACTTAAGAACCTCTTGGCAATGGTAAGTCTTTCAATTGTTATTAATCGGGATTTCAATTGTTGAGACATTGATGATCATTCAAAAGTTATGTTATTCCTTTAAGACAATATATTAGAAACATTAGAAAATATAACATTTTTTACCTACCTTACCTTAAATGATCTATTTTAAATATCTATTTTAATATTTTAGTATCTATCTAATTTAAAAACAAATTGCTCTTTATTGTTCTTGATTTTGAACATGCAACATATAGTTTAGCTAAACATAGTTTTTTCAGATATACACCAACTTTATTAAGCATTTAATCTTGACTTTTATTGATTGTTATTGCCAATCTAACAGGAAACTGATGAAGTTTCAGAACAAATGGCAAATTAGAATTTGACAACTAAATTCAAGAAACAAATACCTGTTTACCGTCAAATTTTCAATAAACATAATTACACAACCATTTTTAATCAAAAAGGAGGCCAAAAGGAGCTAAGTTGTCTAAAATCTCAACAGCAAAGCCATTTCTTTTATTAAAGTCGCTAGCCTCTATTTGATCAGTACTTCATTTTAGTCTCTCTGAGTAAATATTCAAACACTTCTTCATTGATTATAAATGAATCTGCATGAATGGGTATTAAATGTTTAGAATTTTGTTTCAAATTTTTATTTTATAAACAATTTTGTTTCAAATTTTTATTTTATAAACAATTTTGTTTTAAATTTATAAACAATTTTTATTGAACTATTTATAAAAGCAAAAAAAAAATGCCTGAAAAATATTATATTTAAATCTCTACAATTTATTTCAAAACAAAATATATTTATAAACCTCTACAATTTTTTTTTTCTTGTAAGTTTTATAATAGTCTAATGTTGCTTTCTTAAACAAACCTGAAACCATTTCATTAGTTTTGTGTTTTGTTGAAAACTTTATTTTTGTCATTATAGTTTCGATGGTATGGAGAACAAGTTGTCAAGGCTTGTGTTGATATGGCAACTAATTATGTTGATATAAGTGGTGAACCAGAGGTATAAAGTATTTATATATCATTAATGTCATTTCTATATTTTTAAAAGTATTTCTATATTATAAGAAATACTTTTAGTAATATAACTATAGGTGTTATTGTAATAAGTTGTAAATTAATATATTAGTCTATTAATTTTAACTTAAAAAATATATTTTTATAACAAAGAAACTTTCTATTTGACAATGTTTTTAAAATATTTACTTTTTTTTTTTCCTTTTTCCATGTTCTAAAACTCTTTTAAGTTTTTAAATATAGTTCTTTAATTTCTTTTCATTTTTATTTAGTTTTATTTCTTTTCTTCTTTCTTAAAAGACTCTCCATTGTGTTTTTTTATCTTTTTTTTTTCACTTTTTAAAAGTATTTTATTTAAGAAAATACTTCATTGAATAAATATTAGCTTTTCTTCATTGATTGGATTTTTATTATCAATTTTTTTTTTCTTTTTTTACTAAGTATCTTCAAATGTTGCAGTTGAAATATCATAAACAAGCAGAGGAAAAAGGGATACATATAGTTGGTGCTTGTGGATTTGACAGTGTTCCAGCTGATGTTGGATTGGAATTACTAAGAGAAAAATTTAATGGTACAAAACTATATCTAAATATATTCACATACACACACACATATATACAGATATATATATATATATATATATATATATATATATATATATATATATATATATATATATATATATATATATATATATCACAAGAGCAGGTGAGTAGATGACTAGCAAATCATACAAAGGAGTAGACTAATTTTAATGAATAACATAAATATATAAATCCTATCTATGTAAATGCTCCAATTCTCAACTACTTTTCCATGCATACAGCAAAATAGTACCAGTGCATTTTAATTGTATACTTTTCTTTCAAAATTTTAATTGAAATTAAAACAAATTTTTAAATTAAGATGTTGCGTTGTCACTAAAAGCATGAACTTCTGTTGTTTTTTTTTATAGTCTGATAAAAGCTCAATAATTTTATTTATGTTTGCAATGGCAAATAGTTTTGTAAGATCTTTTAAATATATTATTCTTGATATTTAATTTGATGATGTTGAATTGAAAATTAGAGATTTGATTTTAACCAAAGTGAGCTGTTTGTTTTGATTTGGGAAGAATAAGCATAATTTTCTGCCTTCTTTGTTAACTTTTTCTATGTTAATGTACAATGTTGTTTGAGGTTTTTGCCATTGACTCCACAAAGATCTTACTCAAATGGTTTAAATTGGAGTAAAAATTTATCAGGCAAACTATAAACTCTGTATTTATTGGAAACAGAATTAAAAGATTGTTTTATTGGTTTTTCACAGTTTCAAAGTTAAAAGTCATGTAGTTTTCTGTTTTAATTATTGAAAAGATGTCTGAAATTTGCGAAAGTAATTCAAAAGCATAACTCATGTTTTCATTTAACATGCAAACACAAACATAAAGAATTTATGATACACATTCAATATAAGTTTGTTTCAACTGACAAAATTTTGACTACTTTAATATCTGTGTTTTAAGATCTGCTGAGGCTTTTTCATTCTGCACTTTTTTTTCTTTCAGTTGCAATTTTTTGAAAATCTTGTTTCTATCTATTTCCGAAGTCTGGCAATTTTTGTATTTATTTTTTTTTTATTATTAAGTTTTTTGTTTAAATTTGGTGGGTTCAATAAAAAGTAAATTAAAAATTTCTTTAATAGTTTTTAATAGTTACTAATTTTTATTTAATTATTTAATTTTTAATAGTTACTAATTCTATAATATTTACACTATGCAAATATTTTTTATTTTGATTAGATGAACAACCAACAGATTCTTGGAGAGATTCCATAATTTTAAGTTTACTATAAATGTTTTTGATGAAGTTTTAAATGAAGTTTCAAATAATTACCTTTAAATGAAGTTTCAAATAATTACCTTTTTGAATTAAAAAATGTGTGAAGTAGAAAAAGTTTTTAAATTGAGAATAACGTTAACAAAATTTGAAACATTTAACTATTTTGTTAATCAACAACGCAACAGAAAGATTAGATTTTTATTAAATTGTTTGATGCCACATAAATAATAGACATAAGTAATTGTTTGATGCCACATAAATTTTGTTTTGTGTGCTTCAATAATTTAATCCAGCTTTGCTGTTGCTCTGCTTGCTTGCTGTTGGAAATTTTCATCACAACTCAGGTAGTTATATCTCACTTTATTGTAAATAGTAATAGCAAGACAAGATTTTAATAATTTTGAAGTTGTTACAGCTCCTGAAATAGAACATGGAGTGTGTCTGATACTGGGTGGTCTAAATTTTGGCTTCCTGAACCTTTTCTGTCAAACATAGGATATGCTTAAAGTTTTAATTTTGGTTGGTTAAGGATCTCATGGCTTCATAGAATTGATTGATTTAGCTATCAAGAATGACATTATCGTAGCTTCCAGCACATTACATTGGCTTCAACCTTGTGATGAGTGTATTTGGACAACTAAAGCTACATTATAGTGTTGCTTGCATGATGAATCCATGTCCAGGTAATTAATTGTCATGAAAAATATTTTGTAGTTTGTATAAAACAATGCAGGTGAAAGCAACATGTGAAAATACCTCTCAATTTACTCAAAAGATCAAGATCTAAGACACTCAACAAATGTCTATCTAATGTTCTAGTTTCTTGAAAATATCTTAACTGAAAACATCCATGCATTATATTTTCTATGGTTTATATTCCAAACTATATTTGCAGTCAAAAATATTCAGATTCTTGTGATACATTTTCCTATTTTTATTTTATTTGTTCGGTATATTGGAAATAAGAAGTAAAAGGTATTTTTAAAAAATTTAAATTGACTATTTAAGTTTTTAATTTTAACATATACTTTCATACAATAGTTTGCTATTCTTTGTTACAAATACTTGCTGTTATAGTCAACAACACAGATTAAAAGTTGTTTTCCATATTCTGTTATCTAAATGCTGTTTTCTAAAGATTTTAAAAGAAATAAACACTAAATCATCCATATTGATCAAAAGTGGATCACATTTAGGATATCTTTTTCAAAGTATAAATTTGAGTGAAACATTCTGCAGCAGCAGATACAAGAATGCTTGCTTGAATTTACTTCCACATGAATTTGAATTTAATGATACAGGCTTTTTTTATATCATATGAAATATAAAACTCCACATCATTCACTTAAATAATATTCATTAATCCTCTGACATACTTATATGTTACAAATATATTTTTAACAATGGCAGTTTAAAAGTTAGCATTTGATGTTTTTTGTTGTTGTTGTTGTTATTGTTGAGAGCTGTTTTATTACTCTTGTCAGTTACCGTGATAACTGCCAAGTTCATTTTCAAAAATGATCATCTCCCCTCAAATTCAAGTTAGAAAAATGGTTGCAGCTGTAATCTCTGTCCTACAGCACCTTGCTAGTTAAATTCTGCAAATTATTGCAGTGATTATCTTGTTTTTGTTTTTCAGTTTTTCCTTTTTAAGTTGCAAAATTTAGCAATTTTTTACCACATTGAGTTTTAAGTCTAAACGCTTCAACCATTTGAGTTTCTGTTGGTCTGTTAAGAGTTGAAGCAAGTTTGCTTATTCTATCTGTTAAATTAGTTGAATTTTTAACTTCATGTTTAACTGCATTTGTTCTGTAAGTGTATGGCTTCTTTATTTCAGTGTAGGCAGGGTCAAATTAAGGTAATGTTTTAAAGTAGGGATAATTGTTCAGGCGCCCCCAAATGCCCTATTAACTATTATCAAAGTTTAAGTTTTGAAGTTAAAATAAAATACTACATCATTTTTTTATATTAAAACATGTAGTTGTACAACAAATTGTTTTTTAAAATGTTTTTCTTTTTCCATGGCAAAAGCTAAAAGAATAACAGTAATGAATAAATCCATATTTGAAGATTTTAAAAGATCTGCTTCAATTTTCAATAAAGCTAATCTATTAAGACAGTCATTTAACATTGTTGGTCTTGCATAATTTTTTTATTTTATTCTTTTTTTAGAACAGAAAATGAATGTTCCCATTACAACTACACAAATACATTCTCATTACTATTTCTAAATTTAGAAACACTTTTTCTGAAGTTTCATCTTTAATAAATTCTAACATAAGACATGCAAGAGATATATAACAATTTTCAAATAAATTTGTGTCAAAATTATTTCTGTAAAGTGTAAATATTTAGCCTTTAGTGTCTTGGAACATTTTTTGTAATTTATATGTTGTCATAGTGAAACCATTGTGCTAAAAATTTTGTGCCTACCTTACAGTTCCAAATAGTTTAAGGTCAACAAAATATACCAAGGGCCGTTTATATTTTTTCAACATGTCAAAAATTTCATTTTGAAATTTTTGAGTTATGACAAGTTTTTTATTTGTGAACACAAAAAAAAAACACAAATTTTTGTATAATTTTGGAATATGTTTCACACATTACACTTTGACAGAGTCTTTAACCTATCAGTTATCAAAAAATAAATTTTTTTTAGTTGTTTTTTGCACCAAATGTTTTAACTGTACAGGTATTTTGTCCATCTAATGCTAAAATCAATTAAATAAAAATATTACCTAAATTATATGTATTTATAGCTATATAAATAATATATAGTATAACCATTATTAGCAATGTAATTATAAAGATTTGTTACTTTACAATCTGCAAGTTCATTATAATTAGGTATAACCAAAATGATACTATTAGCATTGTTAATATTTAATCAATGTCAATATCAAGTTTGTTTTTAAATGTTTCTTTGCTTAAATTATTATTAGACTTAAAATAACTGATTATTTTACCACAGTGCAATTTTATCATGAACTAATTTTTTGAAAATTTTATCAAAAAATTTTTTTTTTTTTTTTTTTAACCCTGATGATCATTTTTCTTGTCAGTTACCTTGGTAACTGACAAGAAAAATTGGTAATTAAGTAATAAATAAAGCAAAAATATCATTTTAATTAAGTTGAATAATTTAAGAGAAATTGTTTTTTAATTTTTCATTTAAAAAATTCAGATGTTCTTCAATTTTCAGCTAATTGCAAACTATCTTTTTTTTTTTTTGTATTTGTATTTTGTTCATTAAAATATTTCTATTGTACAATAATCTTTTTATTTTAATTTTTAATTTAAAATAGGTGAACTAACTGCAGCTGAGAGTTACATTCATTTATATGGACCACAAAAAGTATTTTTTTATCTTTATTTTTTGTCATTGTTATGGAGTAATTACCTTGTTGTTTGTTTAAATTTATTTACCTTTGCAGGGGAACTATGGAACTTACCTAACTATCATACACAGTGTTCAAGGCAGAGAAAATTTGAAAATTCAACAAAAAGCAATTTTTAAAGAAAGACTTAGATTTACTGGACCTAAACTTCTTATGAGGTTAATGATAGCTATAATGATGATGATGATGATGATGATGATGATGATGATGATGATGATGATGATGATGATGATGATGATGATGATGATGATGATGATGATGATGATGATGATGATGATGATGATGATGATGATGATGATGATGATGATGATGGTGATCATGATAATGGTGATCATGATGATGATGATGATGTTGATAATGATGATGATGATGATGATGATGATGATGATGATGATGATGATGATGATGATGATGATGATGATGATGATGATGATGATGATGATGATGATGGTGATCATGATAATGGTGATCATGATGATGATGATGATGTTGATAATGATGATGATGATAATGATGATGATGATGATGATGATGATGATGATGATGATGATGATGATGATGATGATGATGATGATGATGATGATGATGATGATGATGATGATGATGATGATGATGGTGGTGATCATGATTATTTGTATTATTATTATTAGATATCCAGGTTTTTCAAAATCTGAGAATCGTTGGTTTATTCCTTTTCTTGGTGCAGATCCTTCTGTTGTCAGGCGTACACAGTTATATGAGAGTATGAATCACAATCAAACACCAATTCAGTATGGTGCTTATTTTACTGCTCCTTCATTTTTGGTTGCATTTTTTATGATCCTTTTTGGGCTTCTTGTTTGGATATTAACAAAATTTTCATTTGGTATCAAACTGCTTGAAAATGTAAGTTTCAACAAAGATATACAAAGTTTATATATTTTTGGTCATAAGAATCTTTCTGAAAACCATGTCAATTCCTATTTTTTTCTTTATATTTATGCAAACTTACTATTTCAATCATAGTTATGACTAAAATTTATTTTACTGTACATATAAGTACAGTGTGTGTACTTATGCTAAAATTTATACATTCAAATATGATGATATAAAAATATGAATTATATATTATTTTAATTTTACATTTTAGTTAAAATCTTAGTTTTCATATATTATAAGCATTTTTATGTTAAATAAATATTATTAAAAAATGAAATAATAAAGAAGTCAACTGGGCTAAAACAGTTTTTATGTTTTATGTTTTTTACAGTTATGCACAAAATTTTGTCAACTATTTTTTATGTAAAATTTTTAAAGATAGATATTTTAGATTTGCTTTATTAATCATTTTTAAATATTTTATATTCATTTTTTTAATATTTATTTTCATATTTTCATTAATGTTTCAAATATTAAGATATTTTATTAAACTAAAATTCTTTAGATAAACAATACACATTAATTTTTCTAAAAATGTTTTGTACTAAAACACAAATAAAACTTGCAAAACAACACTAACATTCATAAAAGATTAAGCTACATAATAGTTAGGTAGAATTTACAAACAGGTCTTAAAATATATTCATTATAAATATCCAATATATATTGAATAATATATATACTATATATAAGATGTAAAAAAAAAAAAAAATACTTTTCGATATATTGTACCTGTACTATTGAATTAAAGCTATATTGTCCTGTTAAATTTAATAAAAGTTATTTCCATAAAATACTTATTAGTACCTGTTTGTAAACAATTAAGAAAGTTCTTTAATAAAATTTTACTTTTATAATTTCAAGTGACACTGCTTACAAATTAATGTTATATGAGGATAAAAAATTAAGCAAAAGTTGCAAATAAAAACTATTTTTTAATTGTTTAACGCTATTTTTGTTGTTTAGTAACACATAATGGATATAGCGTAATATATTTGTATATATATTATATTTGTATACATCTAACAATAGTTTTTTGAAACATGATAAAGGCACTGTGATGTTTTATGTGGTTGAGTCATTTAGTAAAACATGATGAAGACTGATTATTTGAATTATTTGTTAATACTTATTGAAAGCACTGTGATTATTTGAATTGCTCAATAAAAAATGAAACAAAAAAATTAGCAATTCTTAATTTATAATGAATAAAGTGTAGCATTATGTAAATATATCAAGCATATATTTTAGTAAAAGATTTTAAACTTCTAATTCAAATCATCTTATAACTTTTTAAATTTATTTGTAAAGAAATAAAATCAAAACTTGCTTAAAATCATGATCTTATGTGCACATAATGGCCAATTGTATATTGAAAACTTTTAATAGTTTCTAATTTTTTTATTACTCATTTTATTACTTTTATTACTTAAATTTTTGATTTTTAAAGTGGTTATTATTTTATTTGTTTTAGTATCCTAAAATATTTTCATTTGGAACATTTTCGTTTGAAGGACCTTCACGTGAAGACGTAAGTTCTTTAATGTTTTTTTGTTTGTTTGAAAAAACTGTATATTTAATCTATAGCAAAAAAATCTGTTAAATTGGTAAAGTAACTAGTCCCTGCTAGTAGATCCAGAATTTAAAGTTTAAAAAAAAAATTAAAGAAAATGAATGTATTAACAGTTACACAACATCTGTAGTACAGATTTACATACATAAAGGTAAAAATGGGATATCAGATAAATGTAAAAAAGGGGACATCAGATAAATAAAAAAGGGACATCAGATAAATCAAATATTTGTTGGAATAAATTTTGTTGTAAGAAAGTAAAAGAGTTTGTCAACATGTTAGGAATCATCCATAAATTACACAATGTTAAATATATTTTTAAAAAAGAAGTAGGAGATTTTAAGTTCTTTTACAAGATGATTTTCATTAAACTTAATGCACTATTTTGATTTTTCATTCAACTTAAGGCTCTGCAAGGGAAAACTTTTGATCTTTTTTGTTTTGTTTATATGTGAAATTTAGCATTACATAATTTAAGGACAATCCTTACCTGTAATGGCTGCTTGACATTATTTATACCATGATATTACTTGCAGTACTAGATAAAATGGTAACAACACTCTAAATTTGCTTGTGATTGTATTTAAACAATGTTCATCAGTTCCATAATAACATTTTCTCTTCTTTAGAAATCTTTGAAAAAACTATCAATATGAATGTATCTACAAATGGTAGAGTTTTTTTAAATAAGAAATGATTGATTTTTCTTTAAAAATACTTTATTAGAAAAAAATTCTAATAGCTTTTTCTTTATTCATAAATAAAATTTAAGAAAGAAATGAATTTTTTATTTTTTCAGATGTGTGCATTACTTAATTAAGCTATTTCTAGTATATATATAATATATATATATATATATATATATATATATATATATATATATATATATATATATATATATATATATATATATATATATATATACACATATACAGTGCTCGAAGTGGAGAAAAAAAAGTAGCAGGATGGTTTATACGTTATAAAAAGGTGACGGGATGGCATCTTGCTCCACTTCGAGCACTCGAAGGTGGAACACCTGATGTTTATACGCAGCCTTCTTAATTAAATTCAACAAATATAAATATTGTATAACAAAAATATGATTTTAAAAGATATATATATACACACAATTGGAATAAACCAAGTTCACAAACAGTAAATCAAGAAACAATAGTTGAATTTAAAAACAAGATAGACAATGATTATTTTAGAAACAATCAACTCGAAGGCTATTATAGTGCAACTTAATACTGCATTCCTTTTTTTTTTATAAAGCCATAGCTATAACTTTGTATTATTATTATTATTAATATATATATATATATATATATATATATATATATATATATATATATATATATATATATATATATACACAGGGCTCAAAATAGCCGTCCGACATTGTTCAGCACTTGTCCGGTAAAAAACGACATCTATCAGTCATTTTGTCCGACCCATAGTTTATATGCATTTATTCTATAATTATTTTAGTTGTTCCACTATTATTAATAAATTCAGTATTGTAAATAAACTTCATTTTTTGAACTTTTTATTTTATATACAAAACAGAAATTAAAGTCGAACACACAGCTACATTAATAAAATACGTCATTTTAGAGTTAATTCATTTTTTAAAAGATGTCAATTCAAATTGAATTTAATTCAAAGGATTACATTTGTTTGAATTAAGTAGCCCAGTTTTTATCATTTATATTAATACGTTACAATGAGTGGGTCAGGATAACAACATCAGTTTTTACCATGCCTAATAACATCTATCCAACAACAAATGTAAATCTAATGATGTATAATAACATCTGTCCAACAACATCTGTAAATACAATGAAGTATAATAACATCTGTCTAACAACATCTGAAATTTCATTGATGTCTAACAACATCTGTGCAAAAGTTAAATGAGTATTACAGATGTAGTTACATCTTTTAAATTATTTATGTATGACAACATCTGTGCAACTACATCTGGAAATTCTACAGATGTAGTTACATCTTTTAAATCATCAAAGTTTAATAACATCAGTGCAACTGCATCTGTAGATTCTACAGATATAGTTACATCTTTGAAATTATCAAAGTGTAATAACATCTGTTCAACTACATTTGTGGATTTTTAAAAATATTTACTAATAATGCATTATTTTAACCAGATGAAGTTACATATAGGAATTTTTTTAGAAGTAACTACATCCAGAAAAAAAAAATTAACTGTTAATGCATTTTTTTAACCAGATGTTGTTACATATAGGAGTTTTTTCAAATGTAACTACATCTAGAGAAAATTCTTCCAGATGTTATTGAACTTGGAGAAAAATTACCAGATGTAGTTACATCTTCCTTCGTTGTTGAATATTCAGATGATATTGGGCAGATGTTAGAGTAAAAAAAAATGCAGATAATCTTGGACAAAAGTGTACAGATGGTATTAGACTACTCCACAGATGTTGTTGGACAGATGTAGTAATCTTTTACCCAATTAGTTATTATCATTAGTTATAATTAAAAATTATATTTTAGTATTTTTTTTATTTTTTGTCCATGGTTTTTATAAATTTCAAACGAATGCTTCAGGTTTTAAAACCCCTTTTAAATTTATAATAATATACAAAGCATTTCCCATAGTATAGTGATTTTTAAAAAAAACGTAATATAAATATATTTTCAAGTTGTAGTTTTTTGAGCTAAGATTTTTTCTTTTTCTTTAAGATTTTCTTTTTTCAGATAAGTTATCTTATAATTTTATTTTTATTTTCAGCACAATTTTGAAACACCTAGAGTTTTCAAAACAAATGGGAGGTCAAGTTGTAAAAATAAAATATTTTATGCGAGGTCAGTAATGGCGTTCTATCGCACTTCGTTAGGTTTTATCGGACTGCCAAACTTGAGTATTTATCAGACAAATTTTTGTGAACAAAAAGCTTCATTATTTCAAGCCATGTATACTCCACTGCACTTATGGCTATATTAGTTGATATATGTACAACTCGCTGCACTAAATATATATATATATATATATCAGTTTTCTCCATTTGGCTAGCGCTTTTGCGTAAGATATTCGATGTATGTACTGAAGCCCCCTTCAGCAAGCTATTTCAGCAAGACGTCAGAGTTGTCTATTATTAATTTATTGTTAATGTTTTTTTAATAAAAAAAAAACATTAACAATAATCTTAAAAAATCAAAGAAAAAATTTTAGACTAGTAGGTTGACTAGTGGGTTGAAAATTAAAATGTCTCAAAATCTTAAAATGGTTGAATATAAAAATTGGTTTAATATGAAAATTGGTTGAATATGAAAATTGGTTGAATATAAAAATTGCTGAAATCAGTTTAAAAATAAATCTGTCAAAAACATTAACATAAATCAGCTGAAAATAAAAAGAACATTAATCAGTTGAAAACCTCTACATCGGAAAATTTTCGTTTTGCTGTTTTTTAATTTAAATTGCAAATGAAGATTAGTTTTAAAACTGTGCAGTCTAAAACAGTCCAGCATTTTCATGCTGGACTGAAGACTTTAAGAATTGATATGATCTTGAGCCACTGTTCTTTTTTTTTATTTATTTTTCGTGGTCAACAAATTGGAAGTTAATGGACTATTGTTGATTATCAATGATAGATCACTCATTGGTGGGCTCTACAAACTGTGAGAAATTCTTGTCAAATTCAAGAAAAATATACGCGAGGGCTGACTGTTTTGGAGTATTGGCCTAAAATAAAAAATTGCTTGCTCTTGAACTTCATAGCCTTTTCATTGAATGAATTGATTATATACATTAATCTTGATTGATGATCTTTATGCTTGAGTTTCTTCTCCTTTAATGAATTCCATAAACTATGGACTACTTTCTGAATATTAGCTTTCTTTTTATCAGGATGAGCATTTCCATAAGAGACCGTCAATAAGTTAAGCAGTGCGGCTTTATCGATATTTGTATTATTGATTTATCATTATTCTTTACATCACAATCAAAATAATAATTTTGCTCCTGTCAGTGCAAGCCGTTTAAAATAACTTCTTCAAGCCACTTAAGAGCAATTAGCATTTCGTATTTGTAATAATGACTTTATGTATTTGCATGGCATCACGTTTTATGAGCGGCTAGACTCATATTAGAGTTTCATATTTGAAATAATGACAAATGACTTTATGTGTTTGTATAAACTCATATTTGAACCCTAAATTTAAATCAGCACCATGAGTTACTAAAAATTTAATAGCACTTTTATGCCCTTGACGAACCAAATGAAATAAACTTGTCATCCTATTGTTATCTCTTGCATTAATATGTGCATAATACTATACAAAAATATATTTTTCTATAAATCATCATCTCGCAAAAATTCTTACATCTAAGGTGGGATTGTTCACTGACAATACTACCATTTATTCTTGTCATGATAAGTAGCCAACACTCTCTGATTGCTTGGAGGAGGCATTTGAGCTCGAAAAAAGATCTCACTTCTGCTACAGCTCTCAGTGGCTGGTAAACATTCAGATAAAATTCAATTTTTTCAGCTAATCATTATAGCAACAATCTAGATCTTCCTTATGAATGGTAATGTACTTGATGACTCATCTACCCTTCGTCTTTTAGGATTAACTCTTACTTCGTCTTCTAGGATTAAATCTTTTTTGGAAACTGTTATGTTAATATGATTTATGTATACATATATGTTTTGTATTATACTATATATATATACTTTATGTATTTTGTTATAGACTAGTATAATTATAGCTCTTTTGAGCCAACATAATTTGGTTATTCTTTACAATCAAAAGGGCTAATATTATTATGAAATAAAAGAAAGATGGAGCAATTCATGAAACCTGATATACTTGGTATAGATCCGAACTCAACAGATGCAGAAAAAACATACAGCCATTGGTTAAGAACATTTTACAATTTTGTAAGTACAGTTGATGATAACTCCATTAAGCTTAATATTCTAATAAACCATATTGAACCTAATGTCTATGAATTCATATCAGAGTGTGATGATTTTGAACAAGCTACAAGTATTCTCAAGTCTATCTACATAAAACCAAAAATATTTGTCAGATACATTTTATCAACACGGAAGCAAAAACCAAGTGAATCAATAAATCAATTCCTAAATGAACTTAAAGGTTTGTCTAAGGACTGTAAGTTCACTGCTGTATGTGCTAAGCAGTATAAATCTGAAATGATTTGCGATTCGTTTATAAATGGCTTACTCTCCAATGTTATACACCAACGCTTACTATAAAACAAAACATTAGACCTTTCATCAGCCTTTGACCAAGCTAGATCTTTAGACATCGCCCAACAAAATTCAAACTTATACTCACAACCAACTATACCTATCTCTGCCTCTGTTCAGGAAATCAAATCTTTGCAAAATCAATCCATGACTGATAATCACTTAGCTGCTATAGTAAAATCAAAACAACTGTGCTGGTTTTGTGGAAATATAAGACATCCACGTACTAAATGTCCTGCTCGTGAAGCTATCTGTTACAGATGTAAAAAAATTGATCATTTTGAAAAACTTTGCAGATCATCTAGTGTTTCTGACAAATAACAAAGTCAAGTTGCATGTGCTAGATAGCTAGATAGATGTATAGATATTATTCTTGGCACAGATTTTCAAGAGTTGCATGAGAGTATTACCATTAAGAATGGTGGGAAAAGACCACCCATAACATTTGCAGCTTTAACAGCAATGAAAACTGAACCTCCTAAATTGTTTGCTAATCTCACAAAAGATTGTCAACCAATTGCCACTAGATCTACAAATTATTCTCAGAGAGATAAAGAATTTATTAAATCTGATATCCATCGCCTGGTCCAAGCAGGAATCACCTTGGCGTGCCCAGGTCTTAGTAGTAAATGAAAAGACTAAATGTTGTATGGTTGTTGATTATTCTGAAACTATTAATAAGTATACCCAATTGGACGCATATCCTCTACCTAAGATTGAAATGATTGTAAGCATAATTTCCAAATACAAAATTTATAGTACTCTCGACCTTCGCTCAGCATACTACCAAATACCTTTATCAAAAAAAGATTGACCATATACTGCTTTTGAAGCTGACAATAAGTTGTGGCAATATACTAGAATGCCTTTTGGAGTTACCAATGGATCTGCATGTTTTCAATGCAAAATAGATAACTTTGTTAGAACATATAAACAAACTGGGTGCTTTCCTTTCATTAATAACATTACGATATGTGGTAATAGTCAGAAAGAACATGATGAAAATCTACTTAAATTCAGATTAGCTGCCATTGATGCTGGGATTACATTTAATGAAGAAAAATGTGTATTTTCAACTGAGACCTTAGATTTTTTAGGTTACCGTATATCTTATGGATCCTTAAAACCATATTATTGGAATGTTCTCATACTATGCAAAATGGATAAGAAAGTTTTCAGATAAAATTAGACCTTTGAACTCTGTTACCCAATTCCCACTCAATCTGCAGCAAATATCAGCTTTTGAAACATTAAAAAATGAGCTTGTTCAATCTTCCATGCAAACCATTGATGAGAATATACCTTTTACTGTAGAGACTGATGCTTCTGATTTTGCCATATCCGCCACACTTAACCAAGATGGAAGGCCTGTTGCCTTCCATTCTCGAACCCTTCAAGGGAATGAACAATATTATTCATCAGTTGAGAAAGAAGCTCAAGCGATAGTCAAAGTCATGAATCATTGGCGCCATTTTCTTTTGGGTTGACATTTTATTCTCATCACTGACAAACGATCTGTGGCATTTATGTATGATTATAAATCAAGCAGTAAAATAAAGAATGATAAAATAATGTGTTGGAGAATCGCCCTGGCCAATGTAATAGTGGTCCAGATACATTTACTTGTATTAGATGTGCAGCAATAAGTTCAGAATCATTATATGATTTGCATGCTGCTCTTAGCCATCCTGGTGTTACTCACCTCCATCATTTTATTAAATCAAGAAACCTCCCTTATTCAGTAGAAGTTGTAAAACAACCATGTAGAGATTGTAGAATATGTAAAGAAATAAAACCCAAGTACTATCGCCCAAATGATGTGCACCTAATTAAAGCAATCTATCGACTTCAAAGGTCCATTACCTTCTTCTACCCCTGAACAATATATGCTAACAATTGTAGACAAATACTCACATTTTCCCTTTGCTTATCCTGTAAAAGATATGACAACTCATACAATAATAAACTGTTTAGCTGATCTTTTTTCTATGTTTGGTATGCCTAGTTATGTTCATTCTGATCGTGGATCCTCATTAATATCTTCTGAATTAAAGCACTGGTTCTTATCAAAAGGGATTGCAACTAGCAAAGCAATCCCTTACAACCCGACTGGAAATAGGCAAGTTGATAGATTCAATGGAATTTTTTTTTAACATCTTCGCTTCCAACAAGGCTGCAAGCAGCCACTAATTAAAGTTGGAAGTTACTGAAAGAGAAAAGATGAAGATTTTAGACTAAGATAATGATTGACAGACGACTTAAAAGATTGCAAACTATATGAGTCAGGAAAGCAAGATGAAGGAAGCGAATTCCAAAGAGCTGATGTTCGAGGAAAAAAACTAGACGAATAAGGGTTTTTGGAGCACTTAGGAACAGTCACAGAAAAAGGATGACACTTAATTAAATGACAAGTAACACGAGAATGAATTATAGTAGATGGCACAAGAGACGCGAGTTCTTTAGAGCAGTGCCCATTATAGTATTTGTAGAAAAGAGAAAGAGAAGCAACATTACGATGATGTGATAATAATTGGAGGTTGGCTGCAAGAGCAGGTCCAACTATGTTTACAACGTGTTTATCTGGAATTATCTGGAAATCAATATTACTCACTCTTAAATCTCGAAATCTGCCTATATAATCATGGAAAAGAGTTCTACCTGATGCACTTGAGGCTACAAGATCCCTAATATGTACTTCTACTAATTGTAGTCCACATGAACGTCTTTTCAATTTTCAACAAAGATCATCATCTGGGTCCTTTTTATAAGTACAGGTCCAGGACCTGTACTTATAAAAAGAAATGCGATGCAATGTAAGTATGAAGATTCAGTAAATGAGGTTCAACTCATTAAAGCAAATCCTCATTATGCTTATGTGAGATTTCCTAGTGGTCATGAGACTACAGTTTCTACTAAACAGCTGGCTCCCATCGGAGCAACTCCTATAATACAAACATCAAACAACAATTTAGAAGTAACAACCATCGATAACTATCACCCAACCCCTAATGATAGCAATGAAACTCCTTTAATCTTCGAAAAGAAACTAGAAAACAAAATGAATCCTATAGAACAAATTAACACTTCCTCGTAGATCTTTGCGAATTTCTAAAGCACCAGAAAAACTTAACTTATAAATATTCCTGAACACTTTTAAGAGGAGGGTGAATGTTATGTTAATGTGATTTATGTATACATATGTTTTGTATTATACTATATTTATACTTTATGTATTTTGTTATTTTGTTATAGACTAGTATAATTATAGTTCTTTTGAGCCGACATATTTAATTTGGTTATTCTTTACACAACCATATATCAAATCCATTGCAAAATTAGCATCTTCTAAGGTTGCATCTCTTTATCATGCTTGTCACGTTCGTACTCTGGGTTCTATTCTTTGTCTCTATGAATCTCAAATCCGTCCTTGTATGGAATAGTGTTGCCATATCTGAATCTGATCTTTGAATGATGCCCTTTCTCTTTTAGACAAGACACAAAAATGCCTTGTAAACATAGTTGGACCTGCTCTTGCAGCCAACCTTCAACCATTGTCACATTGTCGTATTGTTGCTTCTCTTTAATGGGCGCTGCTCTAAAGAGCTAGCGTCTCTTGTGCCATCTACTAAAGTTCATTCTCGTGTTACTCATCATTCAATCAAGTCTCATCCTTTTGCTGTGACTATTCCTAAGTGTTGCAAAAAATAGTTTTTTCCTCGAAAATTAGTTCATTGGAATTCGCTCCCTTCATCTTGTTTTTCTGAATCATATAATTTGCAACCTTTTAAGTTGTCTTTTAATTGTTACCTTTCTTTATAAACTTTTTTTATAAACATCTTTTCTCTTCCAGTAACTTCCAACTCTAATATTAGTTGCCTGCAGCCTTGTTGGAAGTGAAAATGTTTAAAAAAAATTGAAATGTAATTTTTAGGGTATGCATTTTTTTAAGGCAAATATTTTGGAAATTTAATTGCTAGTTTAACGATACTGAAAAATAAATCATGATATCATTCATTCAATTTTTTAAATTATTTAAATTTATATCATTATTTAGATTTCATTTAAATTTTATCAAACATACTGGTTGTAGAAATGACACTGGTAAGGAAAACAGCATAAACTTCCTGGTTAAATGTTTTTCTTCTGTGGTGCTTTGTGACAAAACCCTTAGGTCTTCTTGAAGCACCTAAATAAGTAATAATAATTAAAAAATGAATTTTTGTTTATTACTAATAAGTAATAAACAGCGATTGCTATAATTTATAATTTATATTAGATACAAAAATAATCCGCTAGCGTAATGCAACCTTAAACTTAAATTAGACATAAAGAATTTAAGTTGAACTCAGAGAGAAAACGCCATTTACTTTCTCTAATTTAAAATTTTGCTAAAACAAAATGTGTTGATAATATTATTAAACTAATGCATTGAAAGTTAATTGAAACTTTGCAATCTATCAAAAACTAGACAGTCAGCACGTTCAGATTCCATTCATGCAATTAGGACAAGTATTGAATCTATTGTTGAATGTTTTTATGAAATTAGTCAGTCTGATTTATTTGATAAGAAAACAAAGGATCATGCTGTAGAAATACTTAGAAAGATCATGAATCTTTATGCTTATTCAAGGATTACAAAAACAAAGATGCTTACTGATGAGTTGCAGAAAGTTGATTCGCTTTAGATGGTAAAATGTATTGTCTTCAATACAATCTCTTGAATAAATAGAAAAGGTGAATTTGTGCATTGTGTAAATGATGCCACAATTAAATTATGTAGCAAGCATTAAATGCGTTAAAAGTATACAAAAATCTTTAATTCCAAAATACTATGATGGTGATCCTGATTCGCTACGTTCTAGAAATATCTATAAATACTACACCCAACAACTTAATTGCATGTTAGATTGTCTTATTAACGAAATGAAAGAAAATTTACTGGCTTTACTACAAATTCGTAACTGATTATGCAGTTTTGCATTTTAGACATTAATTTTGTTGTTGTTTGTAAATGCTTTTAAAAATCTGTAAATTTCATTTGAATTAAAAAGTTTATCTTTTTAAAAGAATATCTTTCAAAAAGTATATATTATAGTTCTTTTAAACTAGTAGCAGGTAATAAAATAGGAATGTAATAATGATTTTGAAAATTTTTCTGATTAAAATCATTTTCTCAAAACTTTCTGTTGATAAATTTGACTATTACACCTCCCTCCCCCCCCCTCCCTTTTTTTTTTTTTTGTATGTTAAGTACAGCCCTGAACATTATGTTGCACGTTGTATCCACAATTTTATTATGCATTTAATAGCTGGAATTCAATTCTGGTATCTCAAATATCTCTTGACAAACAGACATTTGAGATAGATGTAAAGGTTTAATAAGTTTAGTTGCTTTCAATAATTTAAGTAAGTTTATTATAAGTGTTTACGCTTTTAATAGGTTCTTCTGTTAACCATTGTTTGCTTTCAAACTTTCATTTGATCAATTTTCTCCAACTCATTATTTGATATTTGCAGTTTTGTCTTATGTGAATTTTTTTTAATAAATAAAGTTTGTTGCAGCATTTTTATAAAATGATAAAAAATTGTAAACAATAAAAAGTTACTTGTAAAAATAGATAAAATAATATATATATATATATATATATATAAATAAATTGTAACAATAGTCCTATATAATATTATTTAGTTAGCACGTGGAGGATTTAAAATGGTGTTTCATGGAAAAGGATACAGTGAAAAACCAAGTTCCAGGTTACCAAAATTAAAATTTAAATGCGTGATAAGGATTTTTTACAAAAATGTTTCATTTAGTTAAAAAAATTATATTACTTTTCTAAATGACTTTTCTAAAATTTCTGAAATTTATAAACCTGTTAAAAGTGACAATTTTGAAACTGTAGTGCTGCTGCTGGAAAGCCAGATAAAGGACTATCTATGCAAATAATTGGACCAGGTATTCTAGCTTTTATGTTATTTTTAATTATAATACCACAATTGTAGTTTTATATAATTTATACTTTTTTTCTTTTTAATAAGCTTTAAGACATTTGAAAATATAATGATGAATTATAGATTTAAGGAATTTTTTTTTTTTAAAGAATTTGGTTATATTTTCACATCAATATGTGTTGTTGCAGAAACTTTTTTTTTTATATAGAAATTGGTTATATTTTCACATCAATATGTGTTGTTGCATGCGCAAAAACAATTTTAGATGATAACCTAAGAAACAGGTATGATAGTATATATGTATTATAGATCGTGTGATGACGGCTTGTGATTTAGTGTTGTGGTTATAATTATGAATTTATATAATTTAAATAATATTTTTGTATTGTAATAGTCTAATTGTTAAAATGTTGTTTTAATTTGACCTAGTATTAAATTTGGTTTTGATGCAGGTGTTATAGCTTTTTATTTTTAGTAATATATTTATATACATGAAAGTTAAAATGTAATGTTATTGATATATGATATTTTGAAATTACTTGGTTATAATATATTAATGATGTAATATGATGTCGTTTTAAAATAATAATATTTAATGTTAATCAAATTGTGCTTTAGAGGTGGTGTGCTTACTGCTGGATCAGCGTTTAAAGGCACTGGATTAATTGATCGTTTAATTAATAGAGGTGTAAAATTTGAAATTTTATAATCTGAGATTTTCGCAATTTTTTAAAAAACAGCTTTTTTATTATTGTGTGACATCTTTTAATATACAATAAAATAAATTTAAATTGTTTTACGTTTTTATATTTCATACCTTGATTCTCTTCGATTTTTCTGTTGTTGTTTTTTTATATTTAAATCTCTTTATATAATTTAATAAATTAAGTTGAAAATGACAAAAAACATTTTTCAAAAATATTTTAAATAAACTTTATATTTAATAAATTAAGTTGAAAATGACAAAGAACTTTTTTCAAAAGTCTTTTAAATAAATTTTTAAAACTTGAGTTATATTTACTGTTCGTAATCATTGTAAAACAGATATATAAAATTGCTAATATATTAAATTATCGATACTGATTAACAATTTTAAATTTTTTGCAAATACTGTAGATTATTATTTTTTTAGTTATACTTGTTTTAAATACAGGTTTGACGAAAATATTGTTTCTGAAAATCATCTTTGAATTTCTCAGCAATTAAAAAAAAAAATTTTATTGCCATACGGTGCCATTAATTAACTGGGCTTCTAAGAGTAATTTTAAAAAATCATTTATACACACGTACACAAGAAGATTCTTTTTTAATTAATTATGGTAAAATATAGATTCTTCATTTTATTGTTTTTTTCTTTCAATTTAAGTTGCTGGCAAGAATTAAGTTTTTCAAGATAATTTATCGGAGCAATGATGGACAGCAGTTTATCAACGCCTAGATTATGTATTGTCAGATTATATATTGTCCGTCATTGTTTAAACTGTTATTATTTTATTGAATATGACAAAAAGAAAGTTTTATATTTGTCCACCAATTGGTGATTCAACTATAAATCATGACAATATGCTTTTACAACAATACCCAGCATTCTTCATATTTTCAATGATTTATAAAATTTTAAGTAAAAGTTTAACAGACAGTGATTTTTATTTCTTTTTGCGAAAAAAAGTCGTTCACTTATTTATAAAAGGTTCCCACCGGTCCTGGAATTTGAAAGTGGTCCTGGATTTTTTAATTATTTTGGAAAATAAGATAATATTTTATATTTGCTGTTTGTTTTTAAGTAAAAAAAAAACAATAGAACAACAAAACAACTACAATACTAATTATAGTAAATTACAGTAATATAATTGTTCTAATGTATAATTTTCGTGAAAAATCTGATTCTTATATTGTTTTTGAAATATGTACTTTAAAGATTCTTAAAAAAACTTACATATCCACATAAAGGCATTGTTAAGTTGTTTTAAAAATATTATTTGAAAGATATCATTGTAGAGGTTTCCATAAATCATAAATATATATACAGTTTATACATATTTTTTTCAATTAGTATTTAGTTATTGCATTGTTGCATAGTTTTGAATAATTTTTAAAAGTATGAAATACTAGAGGTTCTAAGTTCTTTTTGGCTCCTAAAATATTTACGCTTTTTTTTCAGATAAAATAATTAGAAAATGCTTAAAAAATAAATGTACTTTTCAAGTAAAAGTTGAAGAAAAATATAAGCATTAGTTACGTAAAAAAACAGAAACTGTTGTGATTTGCAGTTATTGTGCTTAAGACATTAATATTGCTATCATAAGAGAAGCTGCTTCAACTTTACACATGAAAGGTAAAATGCACATAGAGAGATCTCCTTCTGCTAACAATATCAAGTGATTGATGCCAACTGCTCCTAACACTGTTTAAGTTAATGAGTATATGTCAGAATGCTCAAATAAAACAGAACACCAAAAAACAATACAATGCTAATACATACATCTACACTTGAAGTTGAAGTTCGTTGGGTCCTTAATATTGTGTATTCTAAATATTCAATGAATTCTTCAACTGATTTTGGTAAATTATTTAGTAAAATGTTTTGATTTCTAGTGTCATTGCTAAGTTGTTTTAATGTGAACCCACCAAGGCCAGTTATATTGCAACATTAGGGTTAGCTCTCTTTTTTTAAAATGAGTTGCTCACTTCCCTATCTAATACACCTTATTATACTGTTTCATTTGGTGAATCCATGAACCAAGTTTTTCAGAAGTGTCAAATGGTCCTTTTATTAAAATTTTGGGATGACAATATAAGTATGTTAGATAAAATAATCATATCAGATTATATTTTAGTTTTGAAAATGAAAAATTTATTTTTTATTTTATTTAAATGCTTTTTTATTCTTTATTCAAAACAAAATTTGTTCAGCAAAAAAAATTATGCTTTCAAATATAAAATTGTACACAAAAATTAAAACGTAAGATTTTTTGAAAAAACTCACTAAAAACCCGCTTTTTGTTGAAAAAAACAAATACCTTGAATATTTATTAAAGAAAAGAGTCCCTTAAACTTAAGTAGTAGAACTGATTACCATGTTATTGGATAGTTTATTTTTTGAATTGGTTGAGATTCAAGGGTCCCACAAGCGGTGTAATATATTTCTAAAAACGAGACAAAAATTGGTCCTTTTGCCCTCTGTGGGGATCTTCCCAATGTTCAAAAAAAATTTCGTATAAAGCTCTTTTCAAATTTTTGACATGACCTATTTTAGAATTTTTTTTTTTTAATTTTTAATTTTTTTATTTTAGGTGCCCCAAGAAGTCCTAACGGTCTTGTCACAGAACACCGCGGAGGTGCATTTAACCAGGAAGTTCACGCCTCCTTCCTTACCGTGACGCTAAAATATGTTTAGAGCTCGTTTCGAACCTGGATCTCCTGCTTATGAAGCAAGCGCTCTGACCAATGCGCCATGGCCGCAGGTGGTTAGAGCGCTTGCTTTATTAGCAAGCGCTCATATATATATATATATATATATATATATATATATATATATATATATATATATATATATATATATATATATATATATATATATATATATATATATATATATATATTAAATTATATATTTAAGAATAACTCTAATATTTATAACCCTTTTATGTTTAATTACTGTATACACATATATATTTTTGAATATATACTATAATATAGTAAAGTATATGTTATGTCAATTTATACTGGATAGTTTGAATACACTTATGATGTAAATTTATACATTTAAACAACAATATAGATGCTATTTCGATATTCTTCTATGCATGTTTTATTTTCCTCCAATTAAGAATAACCCAAATATATATATATATATATATATATATATATATATATATATATATATATATATATATATATATATATATATATATATATATATATATATAAATCATCAAGTTAAAAAAAAAAAGTAAAGCAAATATGAAATTATCAGTGTTTCCTCTTTGATTATCTACGCATAATTTATAGATTCATAAAGATGATAAATTTTTTGGCTATTCTTAACTTAAAAGTGAGAAATATTAAAAAACGGTGGCGTTTTAAGGGTCATTGGCGCCCTGGATCAAAATAGGACAGAGGTGCTTTTTTAAAGTAAAAAAACCGAATTCTTTAAGAAAAAAAGGCTTTTATATATAAAAAAAAAACTACTTTTTTTAGAGCTACTTTAATCGTTTAGTTATGGAAGTAAAGACGGCATCAGTTCTAAAAAGTCACAATGTAAAACTTCAAACATTTTAGACATTAGGCTAAACTAAGAGAAATTAAAAATATGGCAAACAAAGAAGAAGAACAAGTATAGCAAAATGGATTTAGCTTATTGCAAATAGTAAGTGACTGGGGCCCCAGCCCTGGCTAAAATTGAGACTTTTTGCAAACTCTGCCTCGGCCCCGGCAAATTTATAAGATTTAGCAGGGTTTGATAGCCGGGGCTAGAAAAAATTTATAATACTTAGTATATTGTTATTTTATGCTTACATTTACTTTTTATTAAATACTGGCATTCATTTATATATTTTTAAACTCTAATTTATTTCCAACAAGATTGCAAGCAACCACTATTAAGTTATGAGTTACTTTAAAATAGAGAATAATATAAATACTCGGAAACGTATAACTTAAGACTTAAAAAGTCTGCGCTAACCAAGCTTTCTTTTATGTTTGTGCTCATCACATAGCATGAATAGGAAAATATATTCTGTAGCAGCTCCGTATTCTTTGAATAACTATTTGTAAAGATTTGAATAATTCGAACACGAAGATTTAACATAATATGAAACCACACAGGTGCATAACTTTAACTACAAACTCTTCAAGAAACCACACAAGTGCGCAACTTTAACTACAAACTCTTCAAGAAACCACGCAGGTGCTTAACTTTAAACTCTTCAAGAATATGAAGAATGCTAGTAGCATTTTCAGTTGATAGTTTTCACTAGATACAGCAATACACATTTCTGCCTAATATTTCTAATCTATTCTTAAATCACTTATATCAATTAATAAGGAAAGATTTTTTTCAATTGGGTAAAAAAAATAAAAAGTACAATAGAGAGCTGATGACAGCTTTGTAGATCCACACTGAGTTTCCCATTAAACTCATTAAAAACACTAATTTTTTGATCTAAAGAACAAAAAAGGTGACGTGAAGTCAGTTTGTTACAATGGAATTAGCAAAATAACAATTGTAGTAATCTTCCTATTTTATTCCCCAAAATGAAAGTGCACCATGTTTGAATATAGTATTTACAGTTCATTGACATCCAATTAGATTCATTTAACAGTTCATTAATATCCAACTGCAATTGAGTTCACATGCTGTTCTTTATGTTCATTGTATCGTAAAAATGCAATTGTGTTTTCCTTAATATCTATTTCACTACCAGATTTTGATATTAGATGCCTACAAACTTTGAGTCTGGTTTTTCTGTTCGTGAAATTTCCTCTCTTGTAGTAACTATTTGTAAAGCTTGTAAAGCAAAGAACCGTAATGATTTTTCACGGTTCTTTGATTTTCCTTGTTAATTTTCATCAGACCGATAACTTTACTTTTGCCATCATTATTTATTAGATCCAAATCCAGCAGTCCCTGCAAAGCAACTTTAATTGGATATTTCTATGCAATCACATATGGAGGTAACAGAGGGCAGTTTAATGCTCTTATTCTTCAGTGCTATTATCACTATCAGTAAACGTCACTGGTATTTTGTGAATCTACCTGAAAAAATATTTCCTTTGCATTTCTATACTTTTTCTGACATCTTTTAATGACAAAGCTTTTGTGGTAACTCTATCAATATTGCTTATCTGGTTTTTAAAAGATCGTTAATTTTTTCAAAATTCCAGCTCTTTAAAAAACCAATTAACTGGCCACACTCTTATTATGACTATGGTTTAACTATAAACAGTTTTAAAAAAAAAGTCAGTCATTTTTCGTACGGAAAAATGACTGACCAATTTACAGGAAAAATTTTAATCAAAAATATAATATTTTATTTTAAAACTTTTTTCATAATCTAGGAATGACCGAACGCGGCATCGTTTTTCTCAAATTTTAAAATCAAGCAAAATTTATTATTGAGAAAAGTTTGTTAGGGATTACAAACTTGCGAAAAAAAAGGGGGTTTTAAAAATGTCTTGATCCACATTTTTGCAAAGAAAAATGACTAAAATAAGCAGATAAAGTTAGCAGCATTTTAATGTAGTTCTTTATTTAGTTAAAAAAAATCATTAAATTGTAATTTTTTTCAGTTTTCTTTATATTTTCCCATAATTTGCAAACATCCTGCGATATTACTTTTTGTTTTCACTGCAGATGGATGGTTGATACCGAAAATTTTATTTTTTATTTTATCAAGAGAATAATAAATTTTTAAAGCTTCGTTATATTCCCCAAATCTTGCAAACAACTTGCGATTTTTTTGTTGTTGTCATTGTAGATGCAGCGGCGGATCTAAACTATCTAGTAAGGGGTAGGGGATGGGGCAATTTTTGAGGGTTTTCTTGGTTTGGTGGATTCAAGGTGTAAGATGAAAAGGAGGAGGGGTTGAAGGCGATTTGAATTTGTGAAAGTTCACATTTTCTAATTTTATTAAAATTTCACATCATTTTTAAACACCCTGTTTAAATTAACTTCTTTTTCAAACAATATGCTGAGTTAAATTTATAGAAATACAAAAAATGATAATTTTATTATATCTAAGGGGAGCGATTGCCCCCTTCCTCCCTATGGATCGGCCCTTGTGTAGATGGATTGTTTTCACCTAAAATTTCAGTTGGCACTATAGTAACAAAATAGATTTCTAAAGCTTTGTTATATTTTTCCATATCTTGTAAATAACTTGTAATATTATTTTTTGTTTTCATTGTAGATGGTTGATATCTAAAATATCAGTTCGTATTATATTAACAGAATAATTAATATCTAATGTTCGTTATATTTTCGCATATCATACTAACAGATTGTAAGAATATTTTTTTGTTGTATTGTTGATGGATTTTTGATACCTAAAACTTTAGTTTGTATTTTATCAACGGAATAATAAAATTCTAAAGCGTCGTTATATTTTCCCATTTTGTTTTAACATCCTGTAATATTATGTTTTATTGACATAGTAGATGCATGGTTGATTCCTAAAATATCGGTTTCAATTTATCAACAGAATAATAAATTTCTAAAGCTTCGTTATATTTTCTAATTTTGTTCAAATATTCTACGATATCATATTTTGAATTAAATGTGAGTTGACTATTTTCTCCATAGGTTTTTTCATTATAACATTGAACAGCTTTCAAAATATAGATTGTTTTGTTGAAATAAACTAAAGTTTTAATAGAAGACGTCATATGATGGAAGGCTTTCAAGGTTCTCTTTTTGTTAATATGAAACTTGTGAAGAAAATCAAAAACAAAATGTTTCCATTATCAACGTGATCTTTTACTTCGTTTGACTCAAATTATTTATACCTTGGTCTAATCGAAAATTATTTTAAAATAATTTTCAATTAGACCAAGGTACACATTTGAACTTGAGTTTTGGTACACATTTGAACGACAACTGCGCCAGTTAGTGCATTAAATATTTCACCATCCAAACGATCTAGTAAAGAATAACATTAGTAATGCGATGCCTTTGTCTATTAGGTACTCTTCATTTATTGTCATTTGTTTTGAGATTTATATTATATTGTTTACTCATGTATTGACCATTGCAATGTCATAAACAACTTAGTATTTTTAATGAAGTAATATTAGTTTTTACTTATTTTAATAAAACTAAATTGATTGCTTTTATTGCAGACTTGGATTCTTCTTCGCTTCAAAAGTTATCATCGCGTAATATTTTTAAGGGTTTTGATTTTATCGATCTTTGTAGGGTTTTGATTTTATCAATCTTTGTAGGGTTTTGATTTGTATCGATCGTTTAGGGTTTTGATTTGTATTGATCTATATATTTTTCTTTCGAAATTTTATGTATCTTCATATATTTTATTACTTGAATAATAGCGAACGGATGATAATTAAGTTCTTTAGTTAAGTTTTTATATTTTTGTTGGTGTTTTCTTACATACTTTTTTTTAGGTATTCAAAAGCTTCAGAAAAAAAACTTTAATGAACATTTCATTTACGTTATTTGACCATGTTCTGCATTGTGAGGTTATCAAGGTAAATGAATTTGGTTTCTTTGAAATGTACATTCCCAAATTTCGAACACTTTCATTGTCAACATTGTCAAAAACATACAAAGTCGTATTATTTTTATAACAGTTGTTAATTTATTCAACAATCACTTCTATATTAAAGAATTGCTCTGGGAATCTTGAACAATGAATACTAATAATTCACAAAGATTACTCATTGAGGCATGCAACTTTCCAAATCCTGCTTTGACATAAAATATTACCAGAAAATATTGTGAAATTTATCATTAAAGTTACGATAAATTTCATAATAATTTCTGGTAATTTG